>NW_010171083.1:42650-44407 GCF_000695765.1 Mesitornis unicolor | reverse complement strand
GCTGAACATACACATTAAAAAGTTTTAATGGGAATTCTGTAAGCTTTTTAGGCTCTGTAGAACTTGAAAACCTGAAAGCAAGTGCACAGTTGGGCAGCTGGGAGACAGCAACGTCAACCACGTGAATTTTTGTTTGTAAAAAGCTGGACACTAATGCAAAATGGCTGGACTTCATGATCTTAAATGTCTTTTTCAACCAAACAATTCTATGAAAATTCTGACACGAGTCTCAAATTCTGGGCTCTGCGGCAGGGTGGTGTGGTCCCTTAGCACCTCTCCTGCCTGCCACGCATTTCTGCTGCCTCTTTGCCATTCTGCAAACCAGAGCCTTGCCCAAGCCGCACTGCTCTGGGCTCTGAAGGAGAGGGGCTGCATTAGGACAGGGCAATGGAGCTCCGTGCCTCAGACTGGGCACTGAAAGCACAGACCAAGCTGTGTTCTCAGGACTGACCCCTTGGGTAGGCTTTACACTGACAGAAGTGGCTATTCCATGTCCAGACATGCATTTTTGCTAGTGGGTAGAATAATCTCATTTCCCGGAGCACATACTTGCTGTTCTCCTTCCTCTTGAAGGCTTTGTGCCCTGCACAGACTCTGCTTCTGGGTGGGACTGACTCATGTCATTGCAATGAAAATAAAGGGGAGACTGGAAAAAAAATCCAGTTTGTTTTCTATTAGAATAGCTACCAGGCAAACATACAGCACTTTACCTTTGCAATAAAAGCTGTACAAAAATATCTTAAAAACATGGCGTTCTAATTAGGAGCTCTGTTCTCCTTATGAGAATGCATTGCTACTGCTGCTGTTAATGGGAGTTATGCATGCATACCAGTGGCAGAATAAACTCTAATTAACACAAACAATCTATTGTGTAAATACACATTGAGCCATTTTTAAAATGTATGCTTGCTGTAGCTTTGAAGTAGCTGTTATACCTGATTGGCTCAGAGATTCCCATTTCTGCAAGAAATGACATGAAGGACCTTATTATCTCTCAGGTAAACAACAAATATTTGAGGAAGTCTCTGACTGCACACTTAGCCTCCACAGGCTATTGGTTCATCAACAGCTTCCAGGTGTGGGGTCAAGAAGTAAGAGATCATGTTCCAAGGTACTGATATTAAATAAGCTGAACAAGTTTACGCAGCTGAATGCAGTAAACACCAAAAGGTCTCTTGTAGCAAAGCTCTGAGGACCACAAATTGCTCTACACTCCACAGCTCTGCCCTTTGCAATCCTGCAGCTCTAATGAGGGAGAGTGGCAGGACTTTGCCCACAGGGTAAAATTAACCACGGAGCAGAGGGAAAGCATGAGATCCAGGCAATCTTTAAATTTTATTCTTTAAGGCAGGAGGTCACATCATTAATACTGCGAACCATAGGTGCTGCAAGCACGTAGTTCAGTACCCTACAATTAAGCTTGACAATTTTAAGATTTTAAAATGTAACAACACTTTTTTTTTTATTTTAAATGTTTTTACTGCTTTTTTTTTGGCAGGTTCCAGCCATAAGCAATCAGTAAGTTACATGATTTTGACTCTTACAGTGTAGGTTTAAACAACTGACTACCAACTCCAAAGCAATTGGAAAGACAGAAGGTTCATCTTTCAGGAATGAGCCCTGGCCTGGGCTCCAGAGAAGTATGAGCCAAGTTGCACGAGGCAGCTATCATGCAGTTCAGTATGGCATTCATTGTATATTTTGTGGCCTCACACTATAATTAGAACTGTGCACTCCTCTCTAAAAATAGGTTTCAA
>NW_010171083.1:0-42619 GCF_000695765.1 Mesitornis unicolor | reverse complement strand
TCAGCAGGAGAAGAGCAGGAGGGGCTCCTCGTTTCCACCTGTTACAGTTGAAGAGGTGGTTTAGAAAACAAAGATCCTGACTACCTACGTGAGGAAAGTATGAGGAAAAATCAGCTCTACTTCTCAGCCCTCTGGCATTAATTTGTTTCTAAAGGTCTACTTGGTTGATCTCGCATATTTGTAATTAGACTCAAAGCAGCCAAAAGCTTTGCATCCAATTGTTATCCTGCTGGTTAAAATTATCAAAGAAGAAAGAACTACAAACTGGCTGATATCTGATATCTGAAGACTTAGTAGGGAGACTGCTTGTAGGCATGTTGAACCATTGCAGTGTCTGAATGGCAGGGTTTCAAACCAAGGAAATGATCATGCACTCATGCTATTGCAAACTGCCCTTACAGAGCAAAATCAGCTAATTTGGGGATTTCTGGACAGATCACTGAAGGACAAAACTCCTTTTTAGTACACAACAAACTGCCCTGAGAAATAGCTGGCAAGCAGCTCAATGCAAAGCAGGAATTTTTAAAAAGTCCAGTTAACTGCAACAGCTAGATGCTATGGCATGTAAGGTCACAGCACTGGATACAGGAGGTGGAGGACATTCAAGGGATCATTTATTAAGGCAATACAACAATGAAAACAAATGGTTGCCATTTTGTAACAAACAAGAAAATCATTCTAGGCATCAAAATCTAGCATGTCATATAGAAATTAGATTTGTTTTTACAAGTAATTTAGAGCCAGTTCTGGAAACAGCTAGGCCAATGTGGGGGGGCATCTCTCAGCTCATTTCTCATCTTGTAAGAAATTCAGGTGTTTATTGGAGCAGCAGAGGCCAAGGAAGGCTGAAACTTGACACAGAAGAACCAATGCGTAAGTGGAAACATTTGTCCAATGGTAATTCTGACTTTTCTTTTACTGGATGAAGAGACCAAGGCAAGTTAAAAGGCAAGTGAGGACAAGGCACTTAAGTCACTATGAATGGCAGAGCCAAAATCAAGACTCCCATCCCTCCTCCTCCCTGAGCTTTAACACAAAGTACCAGCCTGTGTTAAATCTGCAAACCACCCTGCTATCCCCTCATTCTGCCTCTGTTGGTTATCATGCAATGACTACTACAAGGCAGGCACACACTTGCCTTCTCTGCAGCAGTTGCATTCCTAGACTGAAATCTGGGCTTCAGCCTGTGGTTTGATTTTGGTGGCTCTATGGTCATTTTCATGCAGCAGGGTTGTGCCCATCCTCTGGGCTGTGTGAGCTGGTTTCTTGTGCACAAATGCGGGAGCTGAGGACTTGATGCAGTCATCCTTCACCACAGGGCAGCTCCTGCTCACAGGCAGCACCTGAGCCTCCTCTCACACACAGGGACTCGCTGTTGCAGGTTGGCACTAAGGGGATCTCTGCAGGCTTCTTCACTGTGTGGCATAATCACACGCTACTCCTGGTAATTACTGCTAGGAACTGTCCTTGGAGATGCTAATTCTCTAGTCAGAAATATTTGCAGGACCAGAATACAAATTCAAATGTAGGCAGTAATGCTGGCTTATTTTTAAAAAATAAAACCTTATCTTATCCATATTCTTTATTCACATACAAAAGCATTTCCTGTTGTTAAATATCTATGCCCTTTTCTTCCTTCAGGATTTGCATGATAGTTCACTAATGATGACCGTTTTCTAGCTGCACATGGGAGTTTCTGCTTTCCAGGACACAAGTCTGCCACATCCCAAGATGTGCACTTTAACAATCACTTTCCTACTGCATTTGTTTCCTTTCATTTCTATATATATGAAATCATTCTCTATTCTCACTCTTCATAATTACAAGCTGAGAGTTCATTGCTAATAGCGTTATTCAAAGTGGAAAGAAGCTACTTTTTTTTTTAATAGACCAGAGCCATCTTAGTTTAAAAGTAAAGAAAATCACGGTAAAACAATTGGAGATTTGGAGCAATCGATGCTCCTTGAAATATACTTGCCATGTAATTGAGATGCATTCTCGTTCTGTAGCCATTTACTGATCGCATGAGAACAATGATTTGTCATTTTTACTTGCTTCAAATTACTAAAGGCAATTTAATTTCTCTCATGGAGTCAACACATCAGATAACGTGAACATAATCAAGAGGTAACGATCTGTGGCTCTATGCACATACAGCTACTCCAGTTACCAGCAAAACAACTGTCTACATATGGCAGCAGGAAGGTAATGCAAGACATTCAGATCCCCAAGCACAGGTTTCCACCCAGGCAATGACATTTTAAACAGAGCAATTTAGCTGTGCCATGCAACTGTATCAATCTAGATTTCAGATGAGGCACCTACTCAGTCACTCTCGTATCCATCTGTCCACACCTGGGCAAAAAACAGCATCTGGTGAGTGCTATGAAGGATAGACACGTTCCCTTCAGGCTTTTATGCAATTAGTATGATGGCATTAGTAAGATTAGTATCTTAGCATCTCAAAAATCTCTCAACCAACTCCCCCCACTGATCAGTAACTGCAATGCCATATGTCTTGTGTAGAATTATAGCACTAAAGGAGCCTAAAGCAAAGAATGGGGTGATGGCATTAGGTGAGGGTCCTGCATTCAGCACTGTATTTGCAGTTACTCCAAGGTGTCTGATGCATTTGACAGTAAGGTATTAGGGATGAGATTCTGACCACTGTGGCTGTACAGGCTGAGAAGAGTTCAGAAGTACAGCGTAACCCTCTCTCTCATATATGTGTTTTTACAAATGAAAGTCAATGAAAAGTTGCTGCTACATCTACTTCACCTCTCAAAACACAGGTGAATTAGTCTATTGGATTTGTTCTCTGCTGCCTATCCCTTCTCCAGCAACCTTGCCACAAATAACTGAGTAACACTTAAACTAGCACATCATGCTCAAAGTTCTGTGTTTCCCAGGGCCTGTGTTATAAAGGTACTGGGGAGAAGGAGGATGCATCTGGAAACATCTCAGAGCCCCCACATGAATGAGGATCTGAGGAACTTCCAGGAGAGGCTGAGAGAAGAGAACAAGGGTCAGGCTAGGTGCTGTACTCTGGGCTTCTGAGCTCATACATCCTTAGGCTAGCAATGATTTTTTAAAAACTCACTGTATTTTTGTTTCTAGAATGACTAAAAAACGGTGGGGGAAAAAAGGATACAGATACACTGAAAGACCACCCTGCCCTGCTTGACAACTTGGCGGTGCAGTGAGCAGCTAAAGCATATATTTCCTCCTTACTACAATGTCAGTAGTATACCTGGGCTACCAGTCACAGCCCAACATATGACCAAATGCCTCTGTGAAAGTGGAAATGTGAGGTTCTACAGCATACGTGCTTGGTTTTCAAATGCTGTGTCATCCTCTTCAAACCAAACTTTGTCTTTCCATGCAAAAGGTGAAAATCAGTCTGAGTTTTACTGTTCCCAAATAACACCACTAATGATAAATTCCAAGAGGTCAATTCTCTTCTCCACAGGAGTTATCCCATTCCTTTCCCATCAAATGTATTAGATTAACTACTTCACAATAGGTTTGCCCAGGTGTCACTAACCATGAGATGGCCCTAGCACTGTTCATTCCTTGTTACGGATGCATGAAATGTACAGTATCAAGTAAACTTTCAGATCTCAGAGTTTTTGTCTGTTGTTTATAGAAAGGGCAAAGCTGAAGTGTAAATACAAATATAAAATAAACAGCATTCTGCAGTACCACTGCTCTGGTTGCTTTCAGAATAAGCAACAAGATTTAACTGCTAATAATGCCAATCTATTTTTTAATTGACTTCTCAGAATTTTTATTTTGTGAAGAATAAATAAACACAAAAGCCAAACTGAAACCTCTAATGCTAAGCGCTGAAACAAAACATTTGGCAGTTACTAGCAAAGAAGCTTCAGGAATGTATTTCGGAGCATAGCAACCAATGAAGGGTAAGCTGGCTTAAGCTTTGAAGTTAAAGCTTGCAGCAATGCTTCTGATTTCTAAAGAAGACAATAGAAACAACGAAAAATTAAAAAAAGAAAGAAAACAAACCCCAGGCCTAGTTCAATGCTCAGTGAATGGACTCACTGTGAAAGACATCCTTACAAAGAAAGCAGAATTAGTCTGTCTGCTCAGAAATCAAGTAACCACAGCTAATCCTTTTGCAGTATTATCCTGTTTTGGCCTTTAATAAATCTGCTTTAAATTAAAGATGTATCCAAGCCAAGAAACACCTCCTTTGATGTTTTAAATGGCTCAAATAAGCTGTTTGCTGGTAAAATCACAAAATATGAATTCTGAAACAAACAAACAAACAAACAAGTCCTTTTCCAGTCCTAAAAGGCTGGAACCTCTCAGGAAGGTCAGAGCATTTAGGCAACTCCTAGGCACCTCAAGCATTAGTGCATCTTCTGCCTATGCCTAAAGGGTAAGGATTCTGAAATACACATCTCCTACAAGCCAGTTACCCAAAAGCAGCTGATCTCCTTGTTTTATGACGCTTGTATGGCATCATCTGGATACTGAAAGGAATTTCACATTTTAGCTGAATGCAGGCATGGAGCTTGGAATAAGGTAACTAAAGCAGTGCAAATATAATTTTTATTTAAGCTTGTGTAATTAGCTATGACTTGGCATAATAAACTCTAAGATTTTCTTGTTTCCTCTTCCTGTTAAAAACACAACTGTCAATGCTTGACCTTTGGCAGATGATTCATCATGTAAATAACAGTTTTTCCCTGTTTTGACTCTGGCTGCAGCAAGGAGGATTTTAAAAATCATACTGGTTTTACACATAAAATGTACAAAAGGCAAGCTGAACTAATAACAAAAGTAATCAGGTTGTCCTTAGTGCAAAGGTAACTGTAGACTGAGGAGTGCATATAATTGATAAGTTTTTAAGTTCCAACCATCACATGCCAATTTGTTTGGTTTGGCAGTCACAACTGTGATTCTAATCAAGTTAGAACAGAAGCCCTGTGATTACCATCATCAAGATTGGTAGCTTTCCCAAAAAAAACCCAAATATTGTATTTACAATCCTTACTTATTGCTGACTTCTCTTCAAATGTGTTTTCTTGTTCAATGCAAAAAGCATGCATTGCACAGGGCAAATCATCAACCAGCCACAGACAGCTCAAGAACAGAAAGCTGCTCAACCTTAGTTGCCTTATGCTTTGATCATCCCCTTCAATAGAAATTGTTGCAGCTTTAGAGGGAGCTTCTTGGAATTTTCCATAAGCCTCATAAATATTATCATGGTTAAGTGCAAGGAAGCCACATGCCTTGCTGTCCTGTAGGCCCTTCTCAGTCCTCTGAGTAACTAGACTGGTTCAACAAGGGTAATGATGGGAGAAAGCCACGTAGCCACAACACAGAGCACCCGTTCTCCTCAGGTTGTGATCATGACATTTGCCTTCATTTCAACTGCCCTCTGCCTTTCCCCGCCACGTGGCCTTGACCCTACAGACCGAACCAGGTGGATGCACGAATCCTTCTCCCTTTGAAGTAGGCAGGGCAGAAGATCCCTGTCTCAAACACATTTTTGGCAAAATATTTCAGCCCAGTGGTCACCCAGTTTCTATGTCCTACTGCAGTATGACTTGACAGACAGTAATGAATATTACTGCATTAATATTACTGAAGAGGGGAATCACTTAAAACATTTTTAATTACATTCATTGTAGAACAAATAAATACCTCTGCTTAAGACAAGTTGACTTACACCTTATACTGGTTCCTTGTAGTTTTCACCTGGAGCACTACATATGATTTCCCTCCATGCCACCCTCTGAATCCTCATTAACCTTTCTGTCAAGAGTGCATTAAACATGTCTTGTTAATGCACCTTGTTCTTTGAGAAATCTGACATGGAGATGACAAATGTTTACCTAAAAATCCCCCTCCGGTTTAATGAAGTGCATTAGAAACAAACAATTCTAGTTTACAACACAGGTTTGATTTGAGCTTTGATAATCCAGTGAGTTCAACAGCAGGACTACCTGAATAGCTTCAGCATCTGTCCTTAAGGGAGCAGAAGAAAAGGTCATGGACCCTGAAGAAACCTAGAGGCTTCAAGAACCTACTCCAAAGCTGAAGCATTTTCACATGATTGCACAGCATGCATGCCTCCTAAATAAAAACCCTTTACAACTAACATACACTACACTTACTCTCACACTTCACCATAGGTCAAGGCACTAAATTTCTTAAGAAAGTTTATAACCTTGTGGGCATTTCTAGAGAGAAGTTGTTGAAATCTTGGTGCAACACAAGTTAAAGCATGAACATTTCCATTCAGACAGAGAAATATCGTGAGAGAAATATTTTATGTTCTATAAACATCAGGCAGCTAACAGAGCATTTGTTAATCCTCAAAAAATCTCCCAAGCAGTTCAATTGACTGGTATTAATGTGCTACATCTATCCTACTAAATATTTTTTGAAAACTATTCAGTAAGACAATTATGCAATGAAATTACATTTATACAGCTCCTTTTATCTACAAAGGAGTCAAAGTCTTAATGTATTTCTAAGGGTATAAGTAGATACTACTGCTCAAGTGCAGCCAATTCTGCAGCAGGAAATATCAAATGCTCTGCACCAGCACACAACATAATGGGTTGTACGAAGGGAGCAATGATATTTAAATCCAGAGGGATGACAACACCCAATCAACACGATCAGAGAACTAAACATACACTAATACAGGGGGCTTTCAGACTTCTGCTTCTTTCTCAGCTCCTAAAAAAAAATAAATCAGCCCACTATAGCATGACTTTAAGCCTTCTGAAAATAGGTTTGTTTTTCTTACACACCTTTCCTGACCAAGCAGAGTAACATGGACCCTATGTCAAATGCCCACAGATCACCTGGCAGAACCCACTGCTTACTTAAAACCAGAAACCAACCAAGACAGCAGTCCTTCTACAGAAACTCCTTGCTTCAGGCTACAAAACTGGTTCTTGGCAAGTCTCATGCTTGTACCTGGAGATGAAATCTTCTTTTATTGACTTAGCTTGGCATTGAGCGGCACAATAATAAAAATTCAACTCTTAGCAAAAGGAATGGGTGGAAACAAATGATTTCAAGTTGGAAATGCCTGTGAGCAATGAATTCTGTGGAAAAAACTCAACACTTATAGCTGAATGCTACAAGTTTCTTAGAAAAGTAAAATAATTTTTCCACTTATTTCTGCTAAGTTGCACATAATTAGGCACACCAACTGGTCAAAAATCTTCAGGTTCTTTTTTCTATTTAACAGATCAACCTAAAATTCAACAAGTTTACATTAAGAAAATCGTAAGAGTAGAACCGCAAAAGGTGTAACTAGCAAAATTACTAATTGTTTGGATAAATATATTCCCAGTCTCCAGCTGGCCACTGTGCATATGAAGTCTGTGGCATATATCTTATTAACAAACTCATTAAAAATGAGCGAAACTTACTAGTAAAACTTATGTTTTAGACTCTAAGAAGCCAGAAGATTATAAGTGTTTTCCTGCAATGTGATGTACAATGACCACACAAATGTTAGTAGATCCTTTGAAATGGAAAATGCCACCTATTTCAGCTTCTGTATAATATTATAGGGCTGAGCAAAATAGAATACAAAAACGTTCCTGCTAAAGTGTGCTCCTCATAGAAGCATAAATAAAACTGCAGTTTGAAGTAATATTTGCATGCAACAAAAGTCCATGAAAAGCATTCGGAGAATGCAGTTACGCTTTCAAAGGGGATTCAGCCCATTAGGCTAAGATTTTTTTCTAACATATAAATAGCTCAAGAATCAAAAGATCTATCTAGATTTTAAAAAAAGCCAACCAGTATGTTTCACAGAGCATCAAACAGACAGTTATAAACCATTGATATCTGAACTATTTTAATGAGCAAGAGATTTTTTTGTGTAACTCCCTTTGAAAAAGCTACTTTATAGAATAACACATCAAAGCTCTCATGTATAATACTGTACATCTTGTTGACCACTTAGTTATCCAATTTTTGGTATGCGTGCTTACTCCCCATTTACATCAACACTACATTCGTTTCAAAAGCTGAGCTCAAAGCTGGTTACAACAGTTCATGCTGCTGTGATGCTCCAGACAAAACCTCCCTTTCTCCCCCATAGGTCATTCTGCATGTCCTCAACAGAACTCAGAAATTACCCTTGTGAACGACATTGCATCACCCTTCCTGCAGACTATAATAATAATAATATTGTAAATTACTGCTAAAGCTTCACCAAATTAGAAGTCAAAGATGACTGCTTTTTTGGAATCAGTTTCTGGAACACTTCAATATTAAGCCTTGAGACCATTTCTTGCAGCTGAAAAAGAGCTGCATGTGGTTTCTGCCACAGTGCCTGAATTGTCCAGAGGATGTCACCTTTGAAAAGCAAGGAATTTCATCCTGCTTTTACAATTGAAACTCCAAGCACAGAGTTAGCCCCTGCTCAGAGCGGAGGCTGGAGCAGTGGGCCCTAGAGGCAGCACTGGCTGAATACTACAACGTTGCCTTTTCTCATGGAAAGGGCCCAACTCCCTGCAGAATCAATGAGTGAGGTTATTCCAACTGATGACTATTGCTGTTATTATGTGTCATTATTAATGCCCACAGTGACTGATAGCAAGCGTTTATAGAGTAGATACTCAATGGGATTTGATCTGCTCAACCTGCAAAGATTTAATGCCTTAAAAAGACACCAGGTTCCCAGGCTGGATATCTACATGCCTGCTGCACACCTTACAGACCAGACCCCTTGGCCTTGTAGCGCTACCAGCTTTCCTTTGGGCTGGTGCCAGAAGGACAGTCTTCAGGCTTTGAAGATTTTGATGTCATTTTAGCAGCAGTACTTTTCTCTTGAACATTGTAGAAACTGAGAGTATTTGGAAGGGTGAACATCCTTGAAGATAGAAGGATAAAGTGACTGTTCACTAACTTACTGAATCAATGGGATGCATACATACATATACTGAAAAAATTAATTGTTTTAAAACACTGAAAAGATTAATTGCCACTATTTTGTACACTGTCTGAAGGTACTATCAGAAGACACTGAAATGAAGAGTCATTGTGTTGATTTAAAGCAATACACTTTAGAGGCAGCAGAGTTTGTCTTATATTGTAGTGTCTGCTCTTTTGACCTTGGATAGCATGGTTGGGTGTCTGAGCCCTCACTTCCGTGGTGAGGTGTTTAATAAGCCAGTCAGTATTGGTCTCCATCCCTTGGGAGAGGCATTAGTCCCTTCTCCTTGTAACAACAGCCTGAGCAGGCAGACAGAAAAAGCCTGAAGTTTGCCTTCATCCAGGTGCTGAGGAAAAGACATGATCTGGATTGTTCCATTTAAAAATGAAACGAGAACGGGTGAACTGTGCTGTCAGAGTGCTGCTAAAGGATGACATCAGTGTGCACAAGTCGACTGCAGCCCTGTGCACGGGATCCATCCTTCAAGCAGCGCATAGGCTGATGGTTGGAAACTGAGGGAACACAACTGATTTGCACAACTCCCTGGGTAGAAAAAAAATCTAATTTAAGAAAGATAAGATTGTCACAATTGCCCCTGACAAGGCTGCCTGTCTAGTGAGGCCTTGAGCCTATATTTTGGGCTAGCACCGTGTTTTAGCCAAGACCTTAAAAATATTCGCAATACAGGCTGTCAACAGTGCTACATTTCCTTGTCACACTCTAAGTGTGACTGATTGGCCAAGATCAAGACTAAATTCATGATCAGCAGCAAGAGCACCTAAAATGAATTATACAACTGCCTCTCCTTCCTAGCCTCCTGGAGATGCTAAAGAAAATGCTTTCCCCGCATACATTGTTGCTTTTTATATCCATACCATATTCTCTGGGTAACCATGCATGACTGCTTGCTCATCCCACTGTCTCCTCCCTACTTCCAGAAGAAAGATGATGCTCAGTAACAAGGGGGAATTTGGCTATTAAATATCAAAGCCTGTATTATATAAAGGTATTGATATGATGGCAGGATGTTTGGCCTCCTGGATAAAATGGAAAAAAAGAGGGGAGTACAAGTGGTGGTGATTTTCTGAAGTGAGTTTGGCACTGAGGAAGTGACTGTTTGCTCAGTGCAGCTCCCCAGAGGCAGGGGCAGTGCCTGTGTAGAAAGCTCTGTCTATGGAGACAGAAGAGCTCTCAATTGAAAAGAAACGGGCAAAAACAAGGGCATCATCTGATTAGAGGACAGAAGGTATAGGAATGGACCTTTCCTTTCCCTTCATTTCCCCAAAATCACAGGTACAGAGATGAAACTAAACTCACTAAACAGACAAACTTCCAGGAAGAGTCTGTGAAGTCAAAGGACTGGCTTTTAAAATTTCTAACAGTGGTATCCTAGAGCTGACTAGAAGCAGGGAAATGACTGTCAATACAGGGGAAATACAAGGCCCAGAAAATAACAGATTTTCGGAGGTGGCAAATGAGTCTCTTCCCAAACTCAGCATACAGCCCAAAGCCAGAGGTGTAAAACAAGAAAGCCAGAGATGAACAGCAAGCAGAAAAATCCAGACAGCACTCTCAGCTCTTGCAGCAGTGAAAGATGATGTCCTGAGCACATTAACAAAGCAATAAATCTCACAGAGTAATCTGCCACCCTGAAAGTACAGTGTATACTTAGTCTTGAGAGGTTTTGCCCAAGGGAAGCAGATACTGGAGTCTCAGTGTCAGCTCACATCTGAGATTCTCTTCTAAAGGTGGGTCACTCAATTTCCTGGTAAACTGCAAGATCTGAGACTGAAGTTGCACAGTGCCTTCTCTGAAGAATTAGATGATGAAGTTTTAGATGCTGATGGACTGGGTTTCACTCACCATGGCAATGTGGAGATAATCAGCGATAATGAAGCTTTTTTCCAAGTCAGTTCTACAAAAGTTTATGCTTCACTGCAGTTATTTGGAAGCGCCAAACCTTATTCAAAGCTTACATGTTGTGTGCTGCGTGGGGTCTCATTCTTTCACCAACATTGAAAAATTTATGATAGGACATCAAATGAAACATATTAATTAAAAAGCCTTCTAATTACTGAAAATGGAAATAATTTCAAATACCAGATTTTAAAATCAATTTTTAGGATAGATGTAAGTAGAAGAAAAGAAGAAAAGTAGTAACTTCCTCAGAACTATCTACTTATGAAAAAGAAATCCTTTAAGATAAACTAATAGAAGACCAGAATGAATATAAAGATTTAAGGTTGAAATACTAAGAAGCTATTGCTGAATATCATTCAAATATTCTGTTTCATCAACCTGTGGGGTTGCCACAAGGTGACAAGTGAATAATTCTTCTCATTTGATTTTTCCAATCAATACAATTACTGGTTTCAGCCAGAGGTTAGCCTAAGCATTGCCTAAAAATGACCTCCTGCTATTTCCACTCTCATCTGTAATTCTACAGGAGTTTTTCATCTCTTCATTCCTGAATTACAGATATCACACAAACTAAACTGTCCTGATTTTGCCAGGACTGAATTGTAGAATTCCCTTTTAGTGTTTCAGCAGTGTTCCCTTTGAATGAACACAAGCTGATATTGGAGCTTTGGCCAGGATGGAATTGTTTTCCTTAAGAAGCTGATAAATATTTTTGTTCTCACTGGCAGATGTTTATGTTTTTCAAGGATTTGACTGCAGCTGGTTACAGTTTCTTTCGTGTTTGTTTGGGTTGTTGTTGTTGTTGTTATTGTTGTTTTTTTACTTCTCTCTGAACAAGAGAAACACCGGGGAAGTGAGAGCCCAGGACAGATGATCCAAGCTGACCAATAAAGATGCATTCTATCCCATAAATGTCACACTCACTATAAACTGGGGGGCTTTATGACAGCTACCTTCAAACCCTTCAGCCCTTCCTCCTTTTTCTGGCCCCTTTGATTCCTTCCCTTTGTGATGGAAGCCCATCTCGGTTCCTGAGGCTTACCCCTCCCACCACATTTTCTTTGGTGGACAGCCAGTGGTTGCTGTTTGTGATTCAAGTGTAACTTCAACCATTTTATTATCACTGTTCCTATTCTTGTTGCAATTAATTGGGATCATTATTAAAGTTTGGCTTGTTTTAGTTATTAAATAGTCTTCATCTCAACTGATGAGTTCCTCAGTTTTACCCTCCCAATTCTTTTCCCCATCCCACCAGGGAGTGGGGGGAGAGTTGCGCAAGTGAACTGCATGTGTTTAGATGTTTGCTGGGCTAAACCATGACATAGACCCATGTATTGTTCATATTTTGGTATTATTGCAGTAATCAGAGAAAGCTGACTAAAAAACCCCAACAACCTAGCAAACTTCTTATCAGGCATTAGGCTGTATTTCAACATCAGAGAGCAAATCTATGACAAATGCCCCTGGAATCACAGCATTACCCTCATAGTGGCATAGCAGGCACTTTTGGAGCCTCAGTTTTTGACCCAGCCAACAGCCGTTGTGCCCCCCAAATCCTGACCAACTTCCCTGCTAATTGCACAGAGCTAATTAAACAACAGCAAGGAACATATTCTTTTTTTTTTAAATGCTGTAAGCCTTTAGCACAGACTAAAGCTATTTGCTGCAGACTGAATTCAACGAAGTCACCTGCTTAATCTTAACTTGTAGTCACAGCCATCAATTTATATATTATTCATTTTATTAATCTAATATTTATCTAATATTTCACTGTGACAGCAAAACGTATTTCTGTGTAAGACCATATGAGCTCATAATACTCTTACTTCATAAAGGTATTCTGAATTAATCTTTACAGGCCCTATTTCTATTTCCCAAGGAACAGCTTCTTTTTCTTTTTATAGACTCTACATGGTTCTAAGAAGTAGATAAGTGAGCACAATAACAGTTAACTGCCCTTAACCTGCAGCCTGTATCTTTTGGCATCAGTAGGAAGATAGAGCTGCAAGACTGGATTCAGTATCTCCTATAAGTAAAATTACTGCTGAAAAGAAAGTAGACAAACATCTTTGAAGACCAAAGTGTCCCCATCTAACCCCTGTGTAAAGCACCAGCACCTACAGGATAGCTTTAACAAAAGCACTAATATCCTACTGAAGCTGAACAAAAACTGCATGTGAAAAGCCAAGAGGATGATTGTGCCTTCCCTTGTGGAAAGGTGCAGTGTTACCCCACCTCTGGTGCATAGATGAAATGGCAATCCCAGCCTCTGGCAAGAGTAACCAGTTAAACTCTGTCAAACTGGGAGCTTATGCCAGGTAAAACACTGCCTGCAGGTATTAGTGCTGACATATCCCTTGCCACCACAAGCCTTCACCCTACTTTCTGTTTAGCCCATATTCATATTCAGGCAGACCATGTTCTTTGCCTCCCAGTGCCTTCTCCTGGGCAAGTTGTCTTATGGTAGGCAAAAAGGTATGTCAGAGAGCCTGCAGGTGATATATCTCACAGTCTGGAAATAAAGGATCAGGAATATTGGCTAAGTGTTCAAACTAACTACAACAAGATTTAGAACATGCTTTTAGATTTAAGAAAAAGTGTAGTCTTTAAATTACTGCTCTGGAATTTACTGGCTTAAAAGTGAAAGACCTTATGGCATCCCATCAAAGAGTTACATAATTCAAAAGGGTTTTCTTCACTCAGTGTTGCCTGTACAAGATATATTTGAGTAATAAAACATACTTCTGATACTAACCTTCCTATACAGGCTCTATGATGACAGATTTTAGTTTTGAAAATACAGAGAGGTCTCTGTACAGGCTAGGATTCCTCTTCCATTTTCCTTACAGAGGCTTTTGCTGGCTATTTTCCACTGCTTATCTGTTCATCTGAACTGAAAGGTTTTTGATATCAACTTCAGCAGAATTTGGTGATGATGTGCATCCTACAGTCCCAGGTCTGGCATCCAGCACAAAACAGACCATGCTCCAGCCTAGAGCAGTGCATCAACTGAAACAGCCTTTCATTTCAGTCTCCCTGAAATTTAAATTGGACACATACGGTCTGTAAATTCTTCAAGCTTCACACTGTATCTTACAGCACTTAGCTCCCCTGGATGGCAGGTGCCTCCCTGACATACCTCTCTTGAGAATGTTAAACACAGATTTAAAAATTGGAATTTCTAGCTAGTAGCTTTCATTTGTGTGAAAGGCAAGATACTCCTGAAATAACTTGAAAATCTGAAGTTAAGAAAAAGTCCATTAACAAGTTGAAGCCTTGATCTACAGGAGGCTTTTAGCATTTTATGTGATCTAATTTGTATTTAATAAGACAAGTTATTTCAAACAGTGCATCTGCAATCCATGGTAAGAACCCCTGCGAATGAAATTAATTATTTCGCACTTTCTGCAGAGTTCAGTATTATATCTTCAGATATTCTGCTTGAAATTTATAGATAGTCCTGGTGTTGCTTTTGCCTTGTAATGATGTCAGTTCCACAGATAATTAATCCCATGGATTAATTCTATCTCTATCAGAGAAGCAGCTATGAGCAGTAACAAAAATTGATGCCGTTTTTTTATTTGTGATCTTCCATTTACAACTCTGTCATAGTTAGGTCAAAATAAAAAAGTTGCCCACAAAATTAAGAACAGGCTGTTGATTATGACCTGGGTCAAGAAGTTTTGCAAGTTGTTATTTATACAGCAAATCTTAACCAAAGGGTGGAAGTAAAGTATACTTTAAGTCATATAAAACCACAACTGAATGTTTGAGGATGCCATTATTTATGCTACTTGTCAAAACAATTATATACTCATTTTGGGTTTAAAATATCTGGGGACATAGGTAGTTTTCACATTTCCTTTTAATATCATATTTATTTCACTAGAGGTTCTTCTTGCTCCCATGTGCTATCGCTGCCTACAAATATGTAAAGATCACCTCCATCCTCAGATTTACCCTCACCTTTTATCACAACTACACTCTGAGAGACAAAATAATGTCACATAGTTGTGACACCAGCTGTTATGAGTCTATTCCTAGCCACTGGGGGAGCATGTAGAAGTGATGTGACAGGTCCTTCTGATCATCAGCTTTGCCTAATAAGTACTGGTGAAAGTAATGGAGCAAAAATAATGGAAATAGGAATTATGAGAGCCAGTCTGTCACACTCACAATGGATTTAACTAACCATCACCTATAGTATTGGTGTGGCGTGGGTTGTTTTTTAAAATAAATTTGATAAGCAGTACTGTGCATTTCTGGATATACTCCCTTGCCAATGCCTCCATCTGAGAACAGTTTTTCTTTCCATTGTCTCTCTGAAAACATCATCAGTTCTACTTTTACCTTAGGTCAATATTAGAACTGAAGTATTACAGTAAGTTTCTGTTTGGCAGAGTCAACAGTATTCATCCATACAGATATAAATCGTACAGGTCGAGGTAGTGTCTTTTGTTGATAACTTGAGTTTTAAATTTAGGGGTAGAACGAATTCCAGCTCCAAGACATGTTAGGAAGACAAAGGGGGAAGATGAAAATCATCTCAATGAATACAATTTAGCTTTGGTAATAGTCTATTCATGTGAAACAATATTGGAAACATGCTCTATCTTCTGTCTTTTGTTCACCTGTGCCCAACATTAACATTAAATTGTGTTTCTTACAAGCTGAGATTTTAAAGGATAATCTTTTGTTATTTATTTTCAGTCTTGTGAGTAATAGTGAAACCAGGAAATGTTGCAAACAAACAAAATTCCTGATGTTATAATAAAGCTTTGAACTAATCAAGTCAGCACAGACCACATAGCTGAAAAATAACCACACAGAAATCTAAAGCCAACAAAGTTTCCATTGCATCCTGGTGAAGCAGACACTATTACAGGTGTTGTGGATTCTCAACTGTAAGATAAAATGTCCACAGATATCTCTGTGTCACAGGTCCTGTCCCTGTGCCAACTGTCCGAGTGAGAGCAAGCTCGGGTGCAATGGTGCTCTGCTCACACCAGCACACAGCCACTGCTAAGTGCACGGCACTAGAACACATAAGTGTAGCTGTTACACAAACTTGGCCTTCGTTTGAGCGAACACTGTAGTGCTTCATGCAAGCCTCGAGCTCACCCAGCAGCCTGCTTCACAGCAAAGCACGCTGTGCCTGCTCAAGTTTAAGGTGCTGAGCATTTCCCCCAGTCTCTAAAGGAAGCTGTGCTGTGGAGGGAGAGCATCCTGCACTCTGACAGGCTGCTGCTTGGAAAGTCAGTTTTTGGAGCCGCTAGTGGAAACCCAACCATGGATTTCAAGTCTTCAAATATGCTTTCTATTTTAACCATGATTGAGGAAGAGAGCTGCTTCAGAGCATTTACAGCCCTAACAGAAACAGGTTTTTACAGACATTATGCTGTGTCATTCTAAGCCAGGGAAGTGTGAGAAAGCTGTGGAAGTGATGCACTTTATTGCAAGTTGAGAGAAGGACACAGCTACTCACTAAGTAAAAAAACAAACTCAAAAGATTCCATTTCTCCAGTTAGCTGGACCAATCTAACACTTCAGTTAGCCCCTAACTAGAACCAAACCCACCCCAAATATAATGCAGAACTTTTTTTAAAAAAAAAAAAAGATTCACCCAATGCCAAAACAGTACATGATTGCAGACAAAATGCATTATGTGATGTGATTACATGTACGTAAGAAAATAAATTCCATGCCTTAACACAAAATATTAAGACTGCAGGCCTATTTTCAAGAACCACACGGTGCATGGCCACAGACAGACATGCAAGAATAGGACAAAAATATTCTCCTGCTGACTGAGCCTCATCACCAGTCCCAGTTCACCACCACAGAGCTCACACAGGGGTGGATGTGATCTGCAGAAGACACAGAATCAAGTGGAGAGGATTTGCATGATGCTGCCGTGTACTGCCCCAGGACAGGAGATCTATTTGTCAGAGTCCTGCAGAGTGAATGTGGCAAGGCTGGGTAGGACCCCAGATTAGAACTGCGTCCTACAAGGTTATCCTGTCTTTTCTACCTGACACAGGAATTGGAAGAGACAACTTGAATAACAGTGCCATCTCCCCTCTGAACGCCTCTGCTATTCTATTAATAATTTCTTGCATTTTTTAACTCACTCTCTTCATTAAATGCAAATGAACATAGTGCTATGTCTGTGCCACAGCTGAAGAAAGCTATCACCATCCCCATTCAACGGTTGAAGTTTTAAAAGTCTCTTTACTCTGTCCATGCTATCTGAGGAAACTTTTCTTTAAAAGATGTTTTAGCACTCACTCTCTTTCAAATTGCTCACTTAAAAAAAGTCTTCTTTTACCTGACAATGCAGGTTACTAAAAGTCTTTCAAGGCGTCTGCTCTATCAATCTGGAGAAATTCATACCAAGATCTCACAACCAGCATTACTGAAATCTAAACTAGGAAACTTCTCTTCCTCCTTTATTTCCCTACCTTTTCATTAAGATCTCTTGCAAGAAAAAGTAAGCACAGCTGGCTAGACCTAAAATGACCCACTTCACATTCTTTCCTCAATTTGAACAGGTAAGAACAATGGAAGACAAAACTTGCATTAAAAAGAAAATATCCTCCGCTGTCACACACTTGGAACAAAATAGGTACCATTTCCTTCTAGGGAAAAAAAAGTGTGTAAGTGCAGCAGTAACTACTTTTACTAGGATTACATTAGAGCAAACTAGAAGAGTACTACCCCCTCTGCAGCTGCTCACTGCAACGCTCCCAGGTCCTCTCCACACCCTCACACTCCCTCCTGCCATTTCCTGTGGTTGGATGGAGTAAAGACCTTAATGCAGAGTACCTGGAGGTAGAGGGAGCAAGTTCTGGCATTTTCAGCACAGAGTATGGGTATTTATATATTTATATGGGGCACAGCCCATTTTGCCTTGTATGCAGTGAAGGTTCAGAGTAGTGATTCTGAAGAAAATACTGTAAGCTCAGACTGACATTTTTCTATAAAATGCTCTCATTGGAAAACACTCCTATCATTCTACCTGCAACAGCTATCACAATCTCTCCGTAATATTGTGTGTATTATATCAATGTGATTTCTTTTTAACAACAACAAAATGCATTTAACATGTTGCACTTAGTTTGTGCATGACTATTTAAAAACCCAGTTTAGCTGTGCATCTATACTGCACAGATTTTTTTAAAATAAGAAATGTGTTCACTTGTGCACTTCATGCCACACTGACAACTCATTGAGTAATGTCAACCCCAAGATGCATTTTCTAGTCCAATTGTACTATAGGGGCGCATTTGAGCATGGTGCATAATATAAAGAAGATACACACATAAATCCCATTACTGTTAATGGAAACTATGTGCAGTGCACCTCCCACACACTGTTTAAAAACTATGCCCCACAGAATAATTTTAAATAACTAATATTCTACACAGCATGAACTTGTTATCTAAAAACTATTCCTTTGCCTACTCTATTATAAAGGGACAAGAGACAGTTTACAAAGAACAAGCCTTACAGCTTCAGTCCCTTTGAGTTTCTAGCCTTTTCTTTTGAAAACTAAATATGTAAAACAGTCTATATCATTCAAATAATCTAATTTTCCAATCCACCTTCATTAACATTGCTGGCTGAAGCCAATTACAAATGCCTTAAGGCTTACAGCCTCATAAGCATAGTGTGACAGGTCAAATTTTATTGTTTGCTCCATCCATCATTACTGACACAGTAATTCAAAGTACACAAGGCACAGTCTACTCACTGCTGCTTCTTTCTCCCTGTGCACCTACTGTAATTTTAATGTAGAAGCTTATTAATAAGTACATAGTCTAATGTCATTCAGTGCTGGCTTCTTCCACACATGTGAAAAGAAAAGGCCTCAAGTTATGCCTTTCTTATAGCAGCATCTAATGTTCTCTCCTTTGGGGTAACACGCACAAGCAAGTCATGGCTGGTGATGTGTTCCATCCACAAATACTTTTTATAATCCTAACACTATATGGTAATGAAAATTAAAAAGAAAACAAAATTCAGCCACAGATCAACACAAGGAAAAATACTTTTAGAATGATCTAGAGAACTAACCAAGATGTTCATTTATTGTATAAAACATGACTGCTAGGCCTACATCTTCCATTCTAAAGATGGGCACGTAACTTCATTTTTCAAGACTTTAATAAGATGCAGTCTCATTTAATTCAGTAAGACTTCAGCAGATATATTTAAATATACTCCTTAGAAAAAGGTTGTTTTTCTGAGTTTTTGGAATACTGAGCAGCCAACAGTAGGAATGCTACATATTCAGACTTTTGATTACTGGCAGTAGTTACCTATGTGCCTTCAACACTGTAGCATCGTAAGGCACTCATAAATGGGAAGGAGAAAAACCAGCGACGCTCTAAAGATTATTTTATCCCTCCAAAATAAGCATATGTGGGCAAATCAGAAAGGCATGGGGAGCAAACACCGCAATGAGTTGCTCTTCTTCAACATTGGTCTTTGCTACATAAAGAAAGTCTGTGTATGTTCTGTCCCATCCCCCCACAATTAAATAACCAAAAGAAGAACCCCACAGAACACCAAAACCAGAGAGAAACAAGAATCTGGGTAAAATTATTTTACTATGCTACAAATTGCTATAACAAAATCCCCAAATATTGGTTTTAGACAATACCTTTTTAAAGAGTATTTTAGACATGTACAACTCATGCACACACACACACACACACACACACACACCCCCCACCCCTCATCCACTTTAATAGGTTTTTTTATTGGGGTAAGCTGGCAAAAAGTGACACGTAGACATGAGGAGCTGCATTATTACATGGCAGGTCTAATTAAGATTTCTAGAGACTCTTAGTGAATAAACATGAAATTAATATATCAAATCTAAGGAAGATACATTTAAGTGAATCCTATAAGATAAAACAAAACATAAAAACCCCACAATAGTGTACTACTACTGTTAGACTTAGAGATTGTTATCTTGTGGAAGCACTGCTGAAACTCAAGACAACAACCGCAAAACCCTCCACTTCCACAGCAAAGAGATGAGCTCTTTCCATAGCTTCACTGAGCTGTATGAGCATTATCAGAGCCATTTGGGAAAACACTTGTGAAGAATTTAAAGGAGTACAAGTGAGAAAAGGAACGTTGTGCTGCCTGAAACTTCATCTATTCCTGTCACTCAGTGATGGTGCCTGTTTTTTGGAAATCTGAAGGTTATTTTTTCCCTGCACAGGTTCTTATATTGCATTTCCTGGTATGGTATTAATACATCACTACTGCAGCTACCTATTGAGAAGGTTGTTGGGTTTTTTTTGTTTTTTTTTTTTTTTTTTGTTTTGTTTCGGGGTGGTTTTGGTGTTTTGGTTTTATTTTTTTTTGTGGGGGGGAGTTTATAGCAGTGTTTTCTATATACTCAAGCTATCAAAATAAGATAATAATGAATTAACACCTGCAGCAACTCGCCTAACAGAGACATTTTATTGCAGTTTCCCCCAGATTCAGTGGGGTTAAATTGGTAATTAAAACATTCAACTTTGACAAGCCTGTGTAAAATAACAGATTCAGGAATTAAAGAAAAATAATACAGATTTAGAAACTGACAAAATATGTTAATAGCAAAGAACCCAGTCTGTGCAAAGCCAAATTGTTTTGGATGGAGCAATGCTAGAATACGGAAAAACAAACTAAAAATATCCTTTCCCTGCTAGGCAAGGTTAAAGAAAGGTGATAAACATTGTCATACCTCTATTAGATCAACTTGCTTAGCCTATAGTTACAACTTTGGATAAATTTTGCTCTCTGTTGGGGCCTTTCGCTCACTGGCCCCAGTAGAAATCAAAGCGGTAGAAATTTTAACTAACCTCTCAAAAGAAATTACACAAAGGAAGAACAAAAAGAACAAAACCAGGTTGCAAGCCATCTAACTCTGTCCCCAGAACACCACCAATATTTTTCTGTCCTGCCTTTATGCAGGATATGAGAGATTACAAGCCTCCAGCAGAACGAGAGCTTCCCTTCTCTTTCCAGCACTGACTAGTGCCTTTAACAGAGCTTTAAAAAGCCAGTTTCTCACAGAAACAATCAGTATCCTCTGTCCTCTGTATAAGAGGATTCTTCAAGGGATTAAAAACATTTATTCCCCCCCCCCAACCTATGTTTGCAGAACTGTATTAATGTCCTTCTCCAAACACTATAGGGACAGCAACAAGCAGACTTTGAAAGAATATCATGTCTTGGACCTGGCAATGACAATGCAGCCGTTACCATGTAAAAACTGCCCAGAGCTCTCCAGTTTTTCCTCTGTTTTTTCAGTGCAAGAGCCTCTATTTTAGCTGTTCTCACAATTCATCCTATGCCAGGTGTAAAATCTCACAGACATGCATATATTCATGTGGTTCAGCTGAGAAGCCGTCACAGAAGCAGCCACAGTGCACAGATCAGTGGTTACTCAGGCCTAGTTTTTCCCAGTTCAGATATAAAACTGGGAGAGGATTGTTTGGGATTCTGAATTTACTGTCTGACGCCACCAAAAAGCAAAAGCTTCTCTACTTTAATATAAAACTAAATGAGATTTGAAAAGAAGCTCAGGAATAAGCTGAACTGCATGGTTATTTGAGCAGAGTTCAAAAGTCATAGATCCCAGCTCCTGCAGAGTTTACCAAAGGTTACCCTTACGAGGGAAAAGCACAGGTCTCTCTGTCCTGAATTGTTTATTTGTGGCCAAAACACCACAGAGGTAGCACTGGAAAGAATCCAGGTAACAAAGCTAATTTTTTAATACATTGATCAAAAGATAAACATTGTTCTTTAAGCATATGCAAAAATACTCTTTAGACGTAAATATCTCAAGGTATTGGCACACATTACAAGGTACACAAGAATTGAGAATCTATGCCCAATTCTCTGCTCACTCCTTGAGACCATCTTGATAAAAGCCCCCAGACATATAAACAATGGGACGTCGACTTCATCAAATAACATGGCTCACCTCACACTTCAAGCCAAATACAGTGTGCAGCTGCGGTAGGCACAGTACAGAGCTGTCTTTTGCCTTCTGAGAAACACAGTTTATTATTTAGGATTCGATTATGCAACAACACCTTCACACAGCTTTTGGATTACAAGTCTCAAGTCTTATTGGCCCAGGCTACAGGCTGAGGGAAGATCGACCTTGCTGGGAACGTCAGGTGTGACCGAGACAGGCGAGTGATCTACAAAGGTACTTAGCATTAGGCAAATTCGAGTTCTCCCAGAGCCTTCTGGAGTTTCCCTGTTCCTGTTTGAGAGAATAAAGTCAGTAATGCTGAAAGCCTCATGTCAGATATATTACTACAGTTAGGAAACCCCCTGAATCCAAATGAATCAAATCAATGAAAGAAATGAATGTTGAAAGCCTGCTACTGGAATAATGAAGTAGTAATGACACCGTAAAATATTTTTCCTTTAGAAAACTTCATCAGAACAGGCACATCCTATGAGACCTATCAATTTCCACAAATATACATTGGAATACTTCATTAAAAATCTTGACCAGCTTGATCAGAAAACTCCAGGAAACTTAGCAATGGTGCTGTCATGTCTTACACAGACACATTTGATTTAACACAAGCAACAGCACATCCTTGCAACCATTAAATCATGCAAGCTTTTTTTATCATGACTTCAAGGTAGCTCTCCCAGTGTTTTATCAAGGGAGATAGTCCAGGTCTTTCCAAACTACGAATGAGGAAAAGGCAAATTGCCCAGCATCACAACATAGGTCAGTGGAATAACTGGGTAATGTATCGGATCTACCACACACAGGCTTAGGCTATGATAAACCATGTCAGGCCTAGGCTCTGAACTCAGAGCAAAGAATTGAGGTCATAGATTAAAAAGAAGATAAAGAGGAGTGGAAGAGGAAACAATAATTTATTCTTGTACGTCTCACCAATCATCTCTACATTTGGTACAAGGAGAAAATGTGCAAGACTGATTTAATTTTCTTCTCCATGGATTTCATTAACCATATCCTAACTTGGCATACTCTGTCTTCCCTTTCCTGTCCACTCCCCCACCTTTCCTTAATATTCCTTCACAAAACCAAAACAAAGCTAAAAGTTAACACAGAATTTAATCCAACTCTTCATCTGAGGACAGAACAGGTCTTAACACTTGCTAAACCTCTCCTGAGTATCTTGTTTTCCATCAGGAATGGTATTTGCCGTGTTACCAGAAAGGAGCTGTCATCCCTTCAACAAACCACGGACAGGGAAAGCTGTACAAAACCCCAGCTGGGTAACAGCACCTCATGCCGAGAGGGCAGGGGATCCAGCTGATAGTTGGATTATGAAAAACCAAACCACACTGCACTAAGTGCCCAACACTTGGACACTTCAACAGATATTTGCTAATTGTGCTTCTGAGTAGAGACTCCTCCTAATTAAACATAGCAGCCCTCACATTACACACATTTAACTAATAGTGTCTTATTGTTTTGGTCATTATTTTTTCTCCTCTTTCAAGATCGTTGGAAAATGATTTCTCTTGCACATAACTTAATATCAAATTTGTTACCTAATGTTATGACAACAGGAGGTGATTTTTCCATTTTCAAACAAAAAGAGACATGATCACGGACCTAATTAGCTTGCAATGATTTAATTAAAATTTGCAGAACAACAATGTACCTAATTAGAAACATCATAATTATACCAATGTACCTTACCATCTTTGAAGGGACGATTAGTTATTGAGGTGGTATGTTTTGTAACTTAAGATCATCCTTATTTTCATTTTCTGATTAGTTAAGTACAGTCATCATCATGTTCAGGTAATTGCTTTATTAACTAGCTTAATTAAACTTCCTGTAACACTGACAGCTACAGAGTTATTCTTCTTAATGTGTTGCTGCCAAAAACATTAACTAATTATGTAGTGCTCTTTACAGGGCTTACTTACCTCACAAGCTGAATTCATTAGTACTTTAAAGAGCTTTGAAAACTCTGACTGCAACGTACCATGGAAATGCCTTGTATTGTCAGAGCATTAGGGTCATTATACCCAGGAAACAGTAATTTCTCTTTACAAAGTTCTATAATATGGGAGTGAATGTACACATTTTAAAATATTCACATTTCAAGCAGTAACTAGAGACTCTGAAATTTTTCACAAACATAAAGCCCATAGAGTTCAAAGTTAACAGGAAAGGGTGATGAGAGTTTCTGAACTTATTATAACAAATAAATTTATGCAAGCCTCAAAAATGCTAGGAATGATTGCTGGAAACAGGGTGTGACACATGAGCAGACACAGACCACATTTCACACATGTGTTCAAATTTCACAGTGCACAAGCACTGAATTATTGGTGCAACTAAAGAATCCCACCATCCAGTAGAATGAGTCTGTCATCTGGAAAACAAAACAGGACATCACAATCAAACAACTTCATCCCCTTCAAGTTTAGTGCTTCCGTGAAGCAGATCAAATAATCCAGATCAAGAATGGAAACAAGTTTTGAGGACACTTCAGAAAGAGAACCAAAATGTTTAATGCCTAAAGGGTGGCAAGACTTTCAAGCAGTACAACTCCCATATATTAAATTAAATCAACTCAAGATCCACCAAAGCACTCAGCACCCATGTCTCCTGTTGCAATAGCATGGGTGACATTTTTAAATTTCTTCTAGTACAAGACCTGGACATGGACTTCTCATCATTTTCAATACTCACCCATTTACCTTTGTGTTGGAAACCAACACCTTTGAATATTTTCCAATGGAAGATGAAAAAGATAAAAAGTTTCTTTTGACTAGCCCTCAAATTAGTTAAGGTGGTGAAGGCTTCTAGGTACTTGATGGAATTGAGAGAGCAAATTAAAAATTCTGCTGGGCCAATAACATTTTCTCCACTGCTCTGGAAACGGGTGCCTTCAGAGAATCCTAATCCCTTATAATCGAGGTGGATGGGCACAGTCAGTTCCCAGAATCACCAGCACTACAATTAACATCAGTAAAATGCCTTATTCAATATGCTATCTCTGCAGAAAGCACCAGAACAAAGAATGTAACAGTCTGAGGATTATCAAGCAGTGCAAACCAGCAAGATAATGCTGCTGTTTTGCCATATAGCCTGTACAGAAGACTTTTATTATCCAGTCAGGAATAACTAAGACATCACTTAAAAGAACAACAACTAAAAATGCATTCTATGTTACTTTCCCAAAGTTGAATCCTTAAAGGCTTCCTGAAATTTTCATAAAAACAGAACAAACCAGTCTTCCATATTCCACAAGCTCTATTGAGCATCATTCCAGATCAAGTCCCGTGGTCTTAATTTTGCTTTAAAGTCTGAAATTAAACTTTGAAGGGGTAAAAACATAAAAAATGCTAAGCAATGATTTAAGGAATACTCAGGACCTATTTAGAAAGAAATTTCAGCCCACGTCGAAGTTGAAATGGAAAAGGAATATGCTCCTTTCTTAAAGAGCAGAACTTTGATGAAGCAAGTATATTAGCTCTGTTATCAGCTTGCTTATATAAAGATATGGGTGCCTCCACTTTTGCATAAGAATCTAAGAACCATGTTAGTTCAGCACTGTGATCCTTAAGCCTAGTATCCTGCCAAGCTGTGACCCTTAAAAATAAGAAAATTACAAAGGAGTAAAAGAAAGAGCAAATTTCAGTCCTGCCAAACTGTACCGATCATCCCAGCTTCCGGTAATCACTGGCTTAGGAACTCAGTGTGTTAGAGGTTTACCAGCCTGCAGTGGATCTGTTCTCCATGGATTTATAGATATCCCATTTATATCTTTGTTCTGCACAATACCGTGCTACAGTGACTTTCACAACTTTATTTTGAGCTGAAAAAATAATACTACAAAAAATACCTTCTTTGTTTTGAAACTACTGACTCATAATTTCATTAGATCTTGTTTTATTAAGTACAGTATTCCTTTTCCAATATCAGACATAACTTCATATAAAATCATCCTTTAGTGTTGTAGTTAATGTTGTGCTTCCTTGCAGATTCCACACCTGACTGTCATTACCACCCTCCTCTGAGCATTTCCTGGTTCTGCCAGGCAGCTTTGAGATGAAGGGATGATAACTAAAGGCAATGAGAAGTCCAGGCATTTACAGAGAAATACAATATTTTGTGCTTGTTCTCCATTCCTTTTTTAAACATTTTATTTGCATTTTTGCCTGGCAGTGATCATTATGATGTTTTCAGAGAAAACACGTGGCTAAATAAGAGCCTGTAATATGTAAATGTGGTTATTTTTCTCCTAGTGTGAATTACTATGCCTTTAGTGACACCCCAGTTTCACCTGCATTTTATCAGTCAGTCATACCTCTGCAGCATTATTTCCTTTTCATTCATTTTTACCTTAGCTAACAGTTCAAAATATGGAAAGAGCAATCCCCATACAAACAGCACTGATAGCGATGAACAGTAGCCTCCAGTAATCAGCAAAATGCTTTGATGCTGCTCTGCCACACCAGGAACTCCAAGCCCAAACTCCATCTCCTGCCGAACCCTGTGCTGTGCTGGCAGGAAAAAGCAAAATCCAGTTCAGCCAGGATGGATCAAAATGCTGGCGTGTATGCATATACTGCCTGTCTGCCTATGTGAGTAGATGGCCAATATACAATTTCAGAAGACTTTTCCCCCTAAATCATGGTGGCTGCTCTCCATCTTTTGTTTACAAGATTAGCAAGAATCCATTCATTTGCCCAGTGTATCATTACACATTCATAAAGGAGCTGATGGAGAGCCAGATATGAATACACACACACAAATGCAAAGCAATGTGGTATTTTCCTACACTCAAATGTCCACCTATTTGCATTTTCACACTCAGTACTAGAACTTGCCAGTACTGCAGTGACAGAAATGATACTTGCCAACAGCACTGCACAGGAAAGAAAATTACCAAAGGAAAGCTTTGATTTGAGTCACTTAAGGGCAAGAAAGAGGGATCACATTATTTGGTGAAAACTAATGGTGAATTTAAAGGAAACAGTTGTATTCTGTTCGTAAAAGATAAAAAACTCATGATCATTACTGACTGTAAAAAATGCTATTTGTTAGGACATTAAGATATAGCATTTAGTTTTAATGCTCTGCATAAAGTATTTTCACTTCACTTATCAAAACTCATCTTTCGAAAAAAAGAATCAATGAAGTAGACCTCTTAAAGTAAATTGTAGAGAGGCAATGATATTCTACAGGTTACTGTAATAATATAAGCACAGATTTACAATGTACTGTATACAGCAAAGAACAATAGTACTGCTATAAGCATCTCTTTGTATTTAGTAAAGGTTAAGCAGACATGCATCTCCTCACTAAGACTTGAGTGTTACAGGATTACCAATCAGCATGGCACTGGAAGAGCCTTCAATCAAAAAATAGTAGAAAAAGCAATTATAAATGCCATGTGAAATCTGCCACGTGACAAGCAATCGTTCCCATGGAACAGTACTCAAAAAAAAATAGAGAAAAGAAGAGGAGGAGAAAAGAAAAGAGAAAGGAAAAAAAAGAAAAGAAAACCTATCATCTCCAGGCAGTGGTAGATAACCTGGGCAAAATCTGGGGAAAAGAAGTTGCTGCTCTTGAGACACCAACAAGATGCTGTAATTTCCAATTGCTAGAACGGGAGCAATTGATATTTGAGCACACAATAAATGAAAATGAGACAAAGTTACTCCAGAATAAGTCTTCTAAAAGTCTCCTTTAAAAAAAACAAAAAAAACCCCACTCAAACAGAGGCAGCTTCCAGGAGGTAATGTCTTTGGTAGCCAAGCATGTCAGCAACAGGAATTGTTTGATGTCTTCATTATAGCTTTAGGGCTTATATTGTAGTCACAACAGTTTGGTGAGTTTATGACACCGGCAGAATTTGTGATGAAAACCATTTGGATCTTATGGTAAGAAATATAGGTTAAAAAAAAAAGACTCAGAGCTAACAGGGATGCAGGTGTAAGACACACAAACTATTTCAATAGAATGACTGAATATGCAACAAAAGCTATTTACTACAGAATCTTATATGCGCTCAGGAGTTCAGACATCAAAATTTGTTTTCAAAATGAGCCCAGTTTTAACACTAAATACCAATGCTAAAGTACTGTATTGCATACTCTTAGAAAGTATTAAAGAGAGTAGCTCTTTTAGCAACTTTGAGACCTTTTTCTGTAGCCTGCGTGTGCAAGTACAAGAGAGTTTCTGCCAATTTGCTCCTTTGGCCAAGCAAATCCTTCAGCCAGAATAGGAGAGAGGCTTAAATGAGTTACCCATAGCAGCATTTTAATATCTGTGTCCATTAATGGATGAAGAATTCAAGCTGCCCAGCTGAGAAGATAACGTAGCTGCAATATCATCATCACTGTTACATCTCAGCAGAGAATTCCACCCCCCCAATCACTGTTTTCCTGAATTTTGGGGGGGCCATTTCTGGATTTTAAAGGGCAGTTTTACTGGCTGCCAACCATTACCTTGCATGTAGGAAGAGAAGTAAACCTTAGGGGTATTCCCTAAACACAACTTTCAATGCCTGAAGTGCTGTTTACAGTATAAGTACCAGAGACACGGAAGGCTTTATTTGGTAGTGGGAGATCTGGACTGCTGAATGGCTGTGAAGCCAGTTTCTTTTATTACGACAATCCCTAAGGTGATCATATTTTCAGTATAACAGTGAGTCAATTTATCCCCACTGGGTTACAGGAATTTTATTTTTTTTTTATGGTACCATATATGCTGCATCTGGCACACGAGCCTGTTAAAACTGTGATTTAAATGAATTGTAACATGTTACCTATGCAGCCTGGAAATAAAATAATAAAATAAAAAAAATACAATAAAAAAGAATAATAATTTTAAAAAAATCTATCACAGAACAATTATACTGCCAAAAGATTTTACCATTTGGAGACCAAATCCTAAAAAAATGAGCCATCCCAAAATCCTCTGGTCTGAACATGCCAATCTGATCAAATGAATTTTTCTTCTTTTGCATCATCAATATTGAAAATTTTCTACGTCATTAACAAGAAGGAGCTATTTAGAGAAACATGAATCATGTAAGTCATAAGATTCTGATTTGTCATTTTGTTTTGCCGATTGTCAAATATGTAAAAATCTACATTTATCAGCACTTCGTACACAAAAATGTTCCAAATCTAAACCAGACTATTATTTAATACTGTCTATTAATGAAAACTATTACATCTTCATATTACAGCCTGGATGACATCTACTGACAGGATTTCAGGTCACGAGTAGAACTGACCTTAGTAGTGTATGTATGTCCATCAGACCCACAGACAGTGCTGGCATGCGTCACAGGGCAAGGCTTGCATTTGGCTATGTTAGCTGGTCCAGTCCAGTGCTTCTGGGCCAAGTTTCCTTTCTTTTGTCGAAGGCTGTAAAATAAGAGGCACCAGGTTTTTTTTGAAGTTGCTTGTATAATACAGAAGAATTAAACCTTTTCTGAATAAGGCAAAGCAAAATTTTCAACTCGGTATTAATTTAAAGGAAGTAAATTAAATACAGGGGCACTGTTAGGAGCTATAATATGGCACATTACAGCAGGCAATCTAAAAAGTCATAAACTGGTAGGCAGTCCTAGATTTACAATACTCGGCAGCTTAATTTTGATTTATAACTACAAATGACTTCACCTAAGAATACAACTTTTCATTGAACTACACGGCGTTTCAGGTGAAGCATGCAAGTGATGTTACATCAGGATGTATTTAGAGACATTTTCACCAGGCCTTCTCTGAATTGCGAAGTTAAAGATTGTTAAGGAAGTGGCAATTTAAAAAAAAAATCCTTTGAAACACACAGCAATTTATATTATGCTTATAAAAATGTATAAAAATAATGAAAAAACGTTGTCATTGTATGCGCAGTAGCTGTACACACCAGCTACTGAACAGCTGTGATTCCCAGATCAATTATAGTCCCTTCAGGAATGCTACAAAGTGACAAAGAGCATCTCCAAATCTACAAACTCATTTGTACCATGGGAGTGACTGCAGTTGTCCTCTACTCATGGACTACTCAATTATTGCATTAAAAATGTCTACGAGAAGGCATCTGCTCCACAAACTTACTGCAAAATATGTGCAATTGATTCTGATTAATAGCTCATTTTCCTGGCATAATGAGCTACTTGACTGATACAACATTAAGTAATTATCACCAGCCTACTGCTGTAAGCTGATTGAAAGTTTGCTTTAGAAACCACAAGTCAATGATACAATGCAGATTCACTTCGGCCACGTGTACTTGTCTTTCACTTGAAAGTATTTACAAGAGAAGGCAAGGCACCACATCAGCTTTGCTGGAGACTGTTAAGAAAAATAACTGCCATCTGTTCTCACACTGCAGTATAAAAAGATATAACAGTTCAGCTAGAAATACATTTGACTGCGCTGCTGAATGGCTTCATTGCAGTTTTCAAAAAATGTATATAGATATTTTTTAAAGCAATTTCACTACAGCTTGCAATTTGCTACACAATACAGACTCTGATGTAATGACACATTCAGCTGCTAAAATAATAAAAACTCTATTCTTTCATCTCAGTTCCAGTTTTCTTCAAGTCTAACCTTTGCCACAGTGATGACTGGTACTATTAAGAAGCTTGTGTCTGCAGAAGGAATCCAATCATGATATCATAAACTATGAAAATAGAAGCCTAGTATTTAAGACTAAAATCCCTTGTTATTTTGAAGAAGTTTTCTTAATGCACAGAGCAGCTTTCCCTCTTTCGGATGCATTCTGCCTTGCAGAGTTACCATTATACCAGACGCTAAATAAATGCTGCAGCTGGATGGTTGCTTGGCTCTGAACCCCCACATACAACTCTGCAGCCTTGCTCTCCTATGCTAAGACTGTACAAACCATCAGTTTAAGTTTTCCTGAGGCTTTTCTGTACTACTTTTCTACTACTACTACTACTTTTCCATAACCCCCTTGCCTCCAACAAGGCTTCGTTACCAAAACGTAATAATTATATTATTTTCTCGAACTGTTTCAATCACAGGCATTTCTTCTGTCTTTTCAGCTTGACAAGAAAACTTGTTTGTTCACTTTACTTACAGTCCTGCACTTCTAGAAATGCACAAACTCATGAGTCAAAAAATATGTTTGGACGTAGTATTGTAGATACTGATAAGCAGAGACTGGAGATAGATGTGAAAGGTGCTGTGCTGCTACTTTGGAGACGGCAGAAGGACGGATCATGGCACAAAGCAGACTTTCCACCTTTTCACAGACTTTGATACCCACAATCTCAAAAGGCTAACCCTTGTTTATACATAAAATTGTTAAGAAGAAAGCTTCTAGAAAAACAGCGAAGAAATGCTAAACTTGAAATGCATTATGTAGTACCATCGTCACCAAAGACACTCGCCACAGCACATGCAGGATGGAGATGAGCGACTGAACTAATGAGCACCTCATCAAAATTAAATGTAGATTGAAGTTTTTAGCTCGACTGACACCTAACTAATCACAGAATCTTGAGGTTCTGAGTGGCATTTAAAAAATACACTGTAAAATGTTCATGGACCAAACAATACTCAGGCATTTCACATTACAACCTTAAAAGAAAAGGCTGCTCCACACACAACTGCTTGCCCCTCTCTGTATAGCCTTACACTGCCCTGCTCCTAATTTCCTTAATCCTGCCTTGGTCCCTTCAAGATTCATAGTGCAAAGCTTGTTTCTAGCTCCAGAAGAACCTTCTATAATACTGATTTCCACTCTGTCGTACTCAAAAACAAAAATAATAATTTGTCCATTTCAAGTGATTTCAGTGGCTCATCAAGCCTGGTGGCCCTTTCCATCACTTTACTGAGAGTAAAAAAGACGCACAGCCTTAGCCCTAAGCTCTGTTGTCACTGCAGCTGCCTTGAAGCCAAGGGCAAGCTGGGTGTGAGAGCAGAGCCACCCCTCAGCTATGGGCCGGAATGGATTCACCTGGACTTCACTTGCAGTGGTTCATTTACAGAGGCTGAAGGAAACAGTAGTCTCTTCCTCCTCCTCTCCACATCCACCTTCAGGATCTTCTTTTGATATTAAGAGGAAATTTATTCTCTCAAAGCTAGTAATATTTAATAACAAGATGAAGTCACAGTGAAGTACATCTTGAAGCATTTTAGTCTCTTAAAAATAAGTTAGCAATTTCAGTAGCACTTCAAATAGCGTGCATAACGAGGCAGGGGAGAGCTGTAAGAAAACTTCAGCAACTCCACAAGTTTCTGTGTGTGTGATTTAACTGGCAGCATGGTACAGCAGCCATCTTTGTTGAAAGAAACAACCTGGGTTTTGAAAGTTAACGTATTACTTTCAAGCTACAGTTCTGTTACAAACAATAGCACAAAATGTCACTGTATTTGAAACAAGTAAAAAATAATTTTTGTCAGCTTTAGCTGGATACCCAGATTCCACACCCCCACCAAAATATAGGTAAGCACCTATTTCCTAGAGATCTACTTTCCAAAAGCAAACCTGCATTTTTATGGACTGATAGTGTGAGAAGCTGGATAAGACTTCTGGAAGCTTTTCAATCCTATAACCCCTAACAATGCATCAAACATCCAAACAAACAAATTAAAACCTAGACATGAATATTGGCTTCCATAAGCAGACAGCCTGCAAATCCCTTCTCAATGGAATTGCACATTCACATGCTCTGGGAACATGTTTTGCTATGCTAATCATCTTGTTTTAGAATAAATATGTCAGGAGCAAGGCAGGCCAAAGCAAATTAGGCCTTCATTTTTTTTCCTGACAACTTAACCAACTTTAATCCTGATTTAAGACTCAAAGTTGAAAGGATCTACTACAAATCATTAGAAAATAACAACTGTGTAGAGAGAACAAACCAGAAACTCCCTGCTGGGGTAAAAGTCTGCCACGTTTATAAGGACAAGAAGACCAAGTATTTTCAATATTCCAGAAGCAAACAGACATGAATGTCAAGTATTAAGACGTACAGTCAAACCCTGCCTGCTGCTTCTTTTCAGGCTGGTGAACTGATGCAGCAAAGGCTGCAAGATTTAAGGAGTAAAATTTTACAGAATTCAGCCTCGTAACATTTTAAGGCATAAAGAAATTCTAGTGGTTTAAAACATTCACACTTCAACACACAGAGAATGTACACTGACTCAGCTTCATTACTCATTACACAGACATACTATTTACCACGTGCTGTGAAAATACAGGGAGACTGCATCTGTTTTGCTTGCACAAGGACAGGGAGAATGCAGCAGGGTTTCCAGATGCTGAGATCAGCCACACCACACAGCCAGCCCCAGAGCCACAAACACCTGCACTTCCACAGAGGTCACACAAAGCTTTGGCTGTGAAAAAGGGAGCTCAAAATTTCTAGGAAATCTGGCTCCACTCAAGATTTTAATGCTTCCAGGTGCACTCTGGGGAATCAGAAGCTTCACCCTAACGAGAGCTGATTTGGCCCATCTGGTAGCCCCAGGGATGCCAATCACTGAGCCTCTTCCCACCTGGCTGGTGACTCGAGGCTGCTCCTGGCTGGGGGCACTGAGGCAGCCTGCCAGAAGGGCTGGAGCTCTGCCTTCGATTCAGCAAAAGTTCATCAAACGAATGCCTCAAACAAAGCATTTCACATTGAGTCATATTTTTTCCAGAAACTCACAACCTTCATTCCTGACCAAGTATCTGAGCGGAAGACGTGGGCTGTGCTGTTTAGGAATCTTTACATCTTTGCTTAGAACAATTCTCTCCAGGATGGCACAAAAAAGCATATGTGGTATCATGGCTTAACCCCAGACAGCAATTAAGCACCACTGCTCGCTCACACCCCTGCAGCAGGATGAGGGGAAGAAAATTGGAAGAGTAAAAGTGAGAAAACTCGTGGGTTGAGATAAAAGCAGTTTAATAATGGAAATAATAGTAACAACAACAAAGAGAGATAAATGAAACCCAAGAAAGACAAGTGATGCAAATGAAAGATTTCTCACTGCCAACCGACTGATGTCCAGCCAGTCTCCGAGCAGCAGTCCCCCACCAACTTCATCCCTAGTTTTATTGCTGAGCATGATATTATCTGGCCTGGAATATCCCTTTGGTCAGCTGAGGTCAGCTCTCCCAGCTGTTTCTCCTCCCAGATTGCGTACCCCCAGCCCACTCAGTGACGTGGTAGTGTGAAGAGCAGAAAAGGCCTTGACTCTGTGTAAGCCCTGCTCAGCAATAACAGAAACATCCCTGTATTAGCAACACTGTTTCCAGCACAAATCCAAAACATAGCCCCATACTAGCTATTATGAAAAAAATTAAGTCTACCCTAGCCAAAACCAGCACATATGGCAATAAACACTGGCAAAGCCAGATGCCAAAATAAAGTCCCTGCACAAAAATTATGTGATTTTTTTTAAAAATTTATATTTACACTTACAATTTGTTTTATTTACATTTAATTTTAAAGAGTGAATAACTTTTCTGGAAACAGATCACTAAAGAGCAGTGCAACCACAGCATAGGAAGTGAGAGTGGATATGAAATGCTTAGTTTCACTAAATACTTACTTCCAAACTATTGCACAAAGTCAATTTTCTTACCATTTACTGATCTAATTGATAGATTTTAGTTAATTTACTTATTGAGAAGACAATGACCTCTTAGCCTCTATTCTGTAGCTGACTCCTCTAATTAATGGAGTCTCTAGATGAACCTGTGGTGAACATAGCACGATATGACTAGGTGATCTATAAAGACATGAAATTAAAATTGAGAGCTTGTAAATTTGATACAGAATGTGCAAACTGAGAGTATCGGTGTTCAATTTTGAGACAGCAGCTTCTCAAAAAACATGGGCATATTGTATTCTAATAAGCTATATAATTTTGCTACATAAGATGACTATAACAGTAAAACAATGGTTAATTTATAATATAATTAAAAAAGGCAAATTACATCAACTTTTTTCAATTAATATTTGTCTTATCACTGCCAGCTAGAAACAGACAAAATATCAACAGATTTTATAAGTGAGACCAATTCTGTGCTTTTATGTAGTTATATTTGATTATCCAAGTGCAAATTCAATGGAAGCTGTAAATGAACTTTAACATGAGTAAAGACACAAAAAGCACTACAATTCAGAATTTTCATCCATCAGAAAATCTACAGCATTAAGAGTATGCCATTCCTCTCTAAGACTAGTTATTCCTAAACTGGCTCAACAGGAGTCAGCAGTGTGCCCTGCCAGACCAGAGGGCAAACCACATAAACCACGGCATGACCAGGGGTCAGAAGAGGCGACTGTCCTGCTGTGTTCAGTGCTGGTGCAACCTCAACTTGAGCACTGTGTGTGGTTCTGGGCCCCACAGTTCAGAAAGGATGTGAAGGTGCTTGAATGTGTCCAGAGGAGGGCAACAAAGCTGGTGACAGGGCTGGAAGGGATGTCCTGGGAGGAGCGGCTGAGGGCTTTGGGCTTGTCTAGTTTGGAGAAAAGGAGGCTGAAGGGCAACATCATTGCTCTCTGCACGTTCCTGAGGAGGTGACAGGGAGAGAGAGGTGCTGAGCAATTCTCCCTGGTATCAAGGGACAGGACACTTGGAACTGGTTCAAAGTTACGCCAGAGAAGGTTTAGACTGGATGTTAGGGAACATTTCTTTACCACGTGGGTGATCAAACACTTGAACAGGCTTCCTAGAGAGGTGGTCGATGTCCCAAGCCTGCTAGTGTTTAAAAGGTATATGAGCAATGTCCTTAATAACATGCATTAACTTGGTCAGCCCTGACTTGGTCAGGCAGCTGGGCTACATGATCAATGTAGGTCCCTTAAAACTGAAATAGTCTATTCTGCCAGAAAGAGTCTATTCTAAGTCTACAAAGTCTATTCTACCCTTCTGCCAGAAAGAGCCTTGTTCAAGACTTTCTCTCACAGTTCATCTATTTACTGTACATGCTGTAAAATAGCAGATTAAGCACTGATGGTTTTAGTGCGATTACAAATCAGGCTCCTTTGAATACATATTGGAAAGCTGTTATTTTGAAAGTTCTGCCAAGGTTTGGAGAGGAAGGAGATAGTAAGTAGAAGTTCCCCCGTAGGAGTTCAGAATGTATTTAGTGATTTTATTGGACATGAAAAAGATATTTCTTTACCCAAAAGAGTTTTTGTTAGATGAATTTTCAATGACTGCCACAAATAACAGCAGAAAGTTTCTCAAAAAAACCCCAACAAACAAGTTACACTATTTCTTCTAACAGAAAGTGTTGGGTAAACACAATAGAGAGATTGCTACTGTCTCTTCTTCTTAAAGTCACTGCTCCAGTGATGTTACACAAGCACAGAATTTGGTTCTCTCTGTGTTTCTGCTGCCTAAAATAATATAACTACTAACTTCAGGTGCTATCTGAATAGAATTGAGGTGGTCAGGAATTTTTTTACGAAACAGGTCTTAACTACAAAATACTAACTCGGCAAAACCAAATTATTTCATGGAAATTAATTGGTGTTACTGAATTTTTGATGTTATTGCCACCGGAGGTCTACATGGTGGTGTGCTAGTTTATCTCGGGCTGCAAGTGACTTTAAGATCACGAGGCTGGGGCTTTGCAGATATTTTGACAGGTAAAGTGCTACAGAGACAGAAATCCCTGTTCCTATTTCCTCTGCTCTGGAGCCAGAAGTCTGAAAGCCCTAAGAGCTCTGGTCCTAGTTGGGCTGATGGCATGGGAAGCCATTTCTTCTCAATGGTCTCTTCCAGAGACATCTTCCATGTAGCAAGGACAATCTCACCAAACTCAGGGTTTGCAGGTTCCCTGGAAGGCAGGTTGGAGTTAGGCACTTACATGTGGGTCCTGCTACTGCAAAGATTCTCCGTGAAACCTTGTCTACAGATGACTGTGAGTTGTGTGCATTAATTTTCAACTACAGGTCACAAGGAGACATTCCTCAAGATTAGGATTAGTTTCATCCATCTTTCTTTCTTTCTTTCTAAACCTTATATAAAGCCCAAATGCCATATGTCACATATGACTACTTATCGATCAAGCCCTACTGGAATAAAATTTAAAAGTTCAGTACACCAAAGCAGCTATCAAGTATTCATGCTTCCTGAGAAGCTGGAAGGAGCTTTGACAGAATAAATTTAAATAACTTCCTGAAACTGGAACAATTCACTGTGGAGTTTAAAACGTACTGCCTGCACCTTCTCTATGCCTTGTGCACAGTTTGTTCTTGTCTCCCTGAAGGAAGCTTATCACACTAAAGATAAAACCAGCAGTGCCTCGCTGTTTCTATCTTCCCTTTGCATAAACTGTTTCTCCTGTTTTCGAGGAAAAGAATGACAGAACTGAAATTTGCCAGTAGAAATGGCAACACTCTCTTCTTTTATTTGTATCATTTTTGTATTCTGTTTATTAGAGCTAAGAGTTTGGCTTCATCTCTACAACCTTTCATATTGTTCACAAAAGCTTGAACACTACCAGTCAAGCTATGTGAAGATAACAGTCTACACATATTGCCTTGGAAAAAAAAGGATGCTATATTTTTTGTCTTAGACACAGACTCGTATTTAATACAAACACTGCAAAATGAGGACAGACATATGATTAGAGTAATTTTTCTACCTGGAATTTATACCTTCACATAAAAAGAACAATTACACGTAGAGCTGCTTTGCATTTCAGCATCATCCCATTGGACTTACATACTACAACTTTCTTTGATTTCATTATTCAAATGAATAATTTCAACTATCTGATTGTACTAAGGTGGTTGATTACTTTCTCTTACTGCCTTCATATCTGCTCTCTGACAGATCTGGCTTAAAAGAGCGATAAGAAACAAAAGGCTTCTACTCACTGAACTTTGATAGATGTGCAAAGATTCTTAATGGGGCATGGTGGTGACTGGGGACCCTTCTGGCAGAAAGAGCCTTGTTCAAGACTTTCACAGTAAATGGATACTCTGTTTGCTTGCTGTTCTTTCAAACAATGACACCGATGAGATTACATCGGGAATTAAATCAGCCTATTGCTGGAGAGCACCAGTAGCCACAGACCTATTCTCAAAGAGCAGGCTGTACTCAGAAGACAGAGTTGGAGAGGAAAAATTTAGGGAAGAGTGAAAAGGGAAATCTCGACTGTTGAGGTGAAAGCGTATGTGTGGGTGTCATTCCAATGAAATAAAAAGTAGGTATTTCCATGGGAATAGGAAGAGTCACAGAAGAGTCAAGCCTTTTTTTCTTACCAACAGTAAAAAGGCAGTAGAAAAATAAGCATGGAGGAAACAATGTACCAGGATGAACTTGTCAGCTAGATATAGGGAAGGCTGAAAGTTTAAGTATAGCAATATGTTTTGAATGAAAAAATCCTGACACATCTTGCAGGGAAAATACCCTGAAGATTCTTGCAAGGATTCTACTAGGTCCAGCTAGCAACCAGCTCTAGAAAGAGAATAAAGGGTCTTGGGGCCCAGGGTGCTCAAGGTTAGTGGTTCTGCAAGATGAAGGAATATTTTTATTTTTTATTTTCTTATGTGTTTTAAAGGAACAGAGGATCTGGAAAAGCTGACATAGATTCCAAGGACCTAGAGGGCTAGAAAAACTGCATTCTGTTAGACTGACTCATTTGATACAGCTGCTGCAGGTGACTTCTGGGAACCAGCAACACTGAGCCAGAGTACACACCAAGTGCATCTACTTGAGCAAGGCCCCCAGACAACAGCAAGGTCTGTGTCTAAACACCTACAATATGGCATTTAAGTATAGATGCTGTTAAACTCCCAAGACAACTCATGTCTGCACAATATCGGGATCTCTCAGTACAAGTATCCTCCTATGATGTTCATATACCTGGCCTTACTTATTCCTGGACTAAAAATGGTAAGATTGTTTATTAATGTCATTAGAGAAGCACATAGATTTCTGCCTTTGGGCAATTTAATACATAAAAACAGTGTTTAAAAGGTCCCCTTACATTCTTAGCTAATAGATGATAGTGTTTACAGGCAATTCATTTTTTAATCTAAATTCTTAATGATTTGCAACTTTTAGACCTAATACATATGCTCCACAGCTGCACAGATTTGAAAACTGGCAAAGTACCCAAAGGAAAAGAACCAAACCAAAAAATCCACACAAACATACAATCCTGGTGTTTTAAAAGTCACTGTGCTCTCCTGCATAAATAACACAGCTTCTAAACTCTGCCTATTCTCACGAATTTTCATAAGACAATTATTTTCCTTTTCATCATTATTTTTATACTAACATAAAAAGGAATCTCAGACACCAAACTACGTAAAAATAAAATGAAGTGCCTTGAATTTCAAAGGAGGAGGAGAGATAGCAGGAAGTTCATAATTAAAACTGAAATCTGCTCTACCACTCCTCAGATTGCAGTAATCTTCAGCAGCCATTTCTGAACCCTGGATTTTGCTTGCTGTGGAGATGCTGCAACTTGGCACAGAGTGCTTAAAGGTGAAGTGTGCAGCAAATGAAATACTTTTGTTGGCATTGGCTTTCTTTCCTTCCTTCTATGATAGCTTACGTGTTGTTTTTTTTCCCCGCTATCAGAAAAGAGTACTTTTTAAGAGGATGAAGCTACCTTTTCTCTGCCCAGGATTTGATTATTTCGATATTAAAATATTGCAATGATCAGGTCTGCCTCCTCCTGCTGATGGAGCTTGCCAAGATCTCCAAGGAAGCTGAATTGCTGATGGCATGTGAGATTAATTTGAGCTGTCACATTTGTTTGGGAAGGAAAACTGAGCCTCACTCACTATTGCCCTGTTCATGTAATTAGACAGTTTCAAAATAGTTTTCACCAAATCTGGCTGAGCAGTCATTTTCTACCATTTCCCTTCTACGGGTCATATTTCTAGCTATGATGTTGAACTCTGTGTGGCCAAGTAGCTGTGTAAACAGAAAGGTCCAAGTAACTTAGCAAGGCAAAAAACTATGGCAGAATCCTCGGCAGCACTTAGTAACACCAGAAAGCTCCAACAAGACTGATGAATCTCCCAGAAGCTTTAAAATAGTCCTCATTCTCAGCCAAACATGGGGGTCTGTCAAGTTTATGACCATCAAGAACCCGATGTCTCATGTCTCTGCAGACATTCAGATCCTTGACAGAATTAAACCGCTGGGACACTCCAGTGGGCTGAATTAGGTACCAGACCCATACTGGGCTCTTTATCAGCTCTATGTCCTTCAGTGTGCTTTACAACCTGGCCTTATTTATTCCTGCAATAGCAGTAGTTCACTCACATGCAGCACATTCTTTACTTCTGCACTCCAAAAAGCCCTACTGCCCCAAAAGTTTGATTTCCATTTTTTTTCTGTTGTTCCTAAAGCAAAAAGGTTCAGAAATCTTATTGTCACTTTGCAACTGCAGGGGAAAAAGCAACAACATCACCCCCTGCCCAAACCAAGCATCCTGAGACAGCTCAGCTGTGTTCTGCTTCATTACGTTGATTTTGCTTTTCCTAAGGCGAAGAACATGCAATCCTCACAAAAATTGACATATTGCTGGTAAGGATGAGAAAGTAAATGCATTTTAAAAAATATAGTAATAATTCTTGCCCTTAAGGCACTAAACCAAATGTTGCTTTTTAAAAATGACTGCACAGTACTTCTGTTGTGTGAATACTTGCTACCATGGTACAAACAATCAGTTACAAGCTGTGCTAGCAAAATATTTGCCCCTTCTGATGCATTTTGTTATAAGAGAGGCTTATTAAATTCTCAAGAAGGCTACAGCAGATTAAGCTGTTGAGGATTTTTACAATTAGCATCCATTACCTAAGAATTCATATATGATTTCTGAAGAGAATTGGCTTGTTAAATAACAGATGATAAAAAAAAAATCAGTCCCAAAGCCACCTCCAGAGTGTAGTCAAAATCTGTTGTTCAAGGTTGGATTGGAAAAATAACCAGAATGCAGTTTCCCACGTCAGAATAAAATGAATGTTAGTGAAATGCATGCTAACCAAACCAGTTATAAATATTATAAGGAGCTGGGTAATTTTAAAATCCCATCCTTTTTAGCATCTAAATAGGCTAATGCTCCTGTTGCTTATTCAGCACTGCTGATTTACAGAGCTCAGTACTATGAATGTCTAAACATTCTGCTGAATTTCTCCACATACTTAGTGCTGTCTGTCTGGTTATTCAGTGCTAGAGACGGAGCTCATAATATCTATACCATTCCTAACTTCTCAAATGAGGCCATCAAGAGCATTACTCACCTTATATCAGGCTATGTCTTAATGAAAGTTGACTAGAGCTTCAGGAAGGTCCCAAACCGATAGACAGAATTTACATAATCACATTAATTTATGATAGTAACTGAATGCACATGATCCAGTCTAGAGACAGCACGTGGAGAAACGCACCTTTAGGTAAAATTTGAAGATGAATGCAATCGACATACTAGCAGAAGCTGCAAGATATACACTTCATGAGTTACTTTCAGTGAGTTATTGAAATTTCACTTTTTCTGTGACCTTGAATCATGAAGCCTAGCAACCACACATTACAAACCATGCTTTCTTCCCATATTCTTCAAGTATGTATCTCCATAGACTCCCCTACCCAAGGAGGCTCAAGGTGCCATTAAAATGCAATGTAGCTATGCATTTACACTTTGGAAAGTTTCAGCATTTTATAGCAGCTTCCTCAAAAGCATATTTTACCATGTGAAAAAGTGAGACTCAAACAGGGACATATTTCAATACATAGTATCACATTACTTGGCACTTTTACAGGTTTTGTAAAAAAATAGATTTAAATGCTTTGCTGCTAAGTTATTAAACAGGAGTCATTTTTGTGCAGATAATGTTGGTTTAAAACGTGCCATCCTACTTTCAATCACTCCTTCCCACCTGAATTTTACTTCAGTGTACATTTCCCCTTATTTTTCTTACTGTGATCGAGCACCTATGTCCTCACCATTCTGATTTTGTCCCCACTCATCCTTTGTGACTTAGCTTATGAGAGACTAGTGGACTGAACCAGGGTCAACATCTCTTCATCTCTGTCAACTCATTTGGACTAATCCTGGATTAACCATTGCACTCGTAAGAAATGACCGCTCATTTAACCACGATTTTGTGTACTGACCTCTATTCCTGTGAGTTCCCAGAATCCCCTTCTCTCCACTGTCCTTCTCCTACTCACTATTGATTCCTCATACCCTATTCTTATTCTTTCTTTCTACCATTTCTCTGCTGCTCTGGTGGAAATCACCACCAGATTGTGGTGCTGACACCTGACCTTGGTACCAGGGAAGATCATGGAGTGGTTCATCTTGAGTGCGCTCACGCAGCATGAGCAGGAAAACTGGGAGATCAGGCCAAGCCAGCATGGGTTCATGAAAGGCAGGTCCTGCCTTACCAACCCAATCTCCTTCTATGATCAGGTGACCCACCTAGTGGGTAAAGGAAAGGCTGTGGATGCTGTCTAGCTGGACTTTAGTAAAGCCTTTGACACAGACTCTCACAGCATTTTCCTAAAGAAGCTGGCAGCTCATGGCTTGGACAGGTTTACTCTTCGCTGGATTAAAAACTGGCTGGATGGCTGAGTACAGAGGGTTGTGGTGAATGGAACTAAATCCAGTTGGTGACCGGTGACAAGTGGTGTTCCCCAGGGCTCAGTTTTGGGGCCAGTTCTGTTTAACATCTTTATCAATGATCTGGATGAGGGGATTGAGTGCTCCCTCAGTAAGTTTGCAGACACCACTAAACTGGGTGAGAGTGTTGATCTGCTTGAGGGTAG
>NW_010171082.1:0-19723 GCF_000695765.1 Mesitornis unicolor | reverse complement strand
CCCTTCTGATACACCCCAGGATGCCATTTGCTTTCCTGGCCGCAAGGGCACATTGTTGGCTCATGGTCATCCTGCTGTCCACCAACACTCCCAGTTCTTTTCTGCGTGGCAGCTCCAGCCACTCGTCCCCAATCCTGTAGCACTGCATGGGGTTATTGCGACCAAAGTGTAGGACTTGGCACTTGGCCTTATTGAAGCTCATCCAATTGGCCTCAGCCCATGGATTCAGCCTATCCAGGTCCCTCTGCAAAGCCTTCCTACCTTCAGGCAGATCAACACTCCCATCGGACAATTGGGCACCACCGTGTTGCCCACAACATTCACCACTACCCAGCCCTACACTGAGAGCTGTAGGTCCTGGTCTGTCAGCCAAGTCTGCCCTGTGTACTGCACCAATTTGGGACACAATTGCATCTGTTGAGTCTTAATGACTGTGTGATAGAAGTCAATGAGACCCCAAAGACATTATCTGTAAATCAGTTTACCACATGTACATCAGAAGGGAAGGATTTTTTTTTTAAGTATCAATTCAATTTTGGTTATTTTTGAGGCCGTAGATCAGTGTGACTTGGAAAGTACATAGGCTTGAATTTCTAGATTAGTTAACAGCACCACTGCATGGACCACAACCATTTTGAAATAGTGCTTCATGAAATTTCATTTGGTCGCTATTAGTAGCTAGATAGTAATTGATTTTAAGAGCATATTAAATGAGTAACATCCACGTAATTTATGAAAAATTGTTACACAGTTGTCAACTATTTTTCAATAATCAATTATTACTTTTAAGATGCAATACCTGAAGTTTTAATTTGAGTACAGAACTGTTGATTTTAAAGCGCTGTCATTGAAACCATGGAAAAGTTGCTCCTATTAAGGCCAAATCCTTTGCACTAGATGTTGGAGATTTTTGGGTTTTCCTCTTAAACCAACCTCCGGTGAGGGAATAGGTTAATCCTTTGCACTAGATGTTGGAGATTTTTGGTTTTTCCTCTTAAACCAACCTCTGGTGAGGGAATAGGTCGCTGTAAGGGTTGATTACGAACTGCAGATCCTTTCTCCCATGCCACAACTCACCAAAAATGTCAAACAAAGCCCATTGAAGTGGGAAGACACTTCTCCCATGCCACAACTCACCAAAAATGTCAGACAAAGCCCATTGAAGTGGGAAGATGTCTGACTGCAGGTACCTGTGTCAGGTCCTGGAAGGGAAGCATTAACAATCCCAACCTCTCGTTGCTACCCAGGTGCTCTATAAAAGAAGTCCCTTCAATTCACTTTGCCTTTCTCAATGGTCAGAGAAGGACAAATCCATTCAATTATGGTATTTGGCTACAAAGGAGTGAAGAAGGGGGAAAAAGGGGGTGGTTCTGCTGAAAAGCAGCAGCAAAGAGCCAGCCGTGTCCTGTTGGGTATGGTGAAGGTCAGAGTTGACACATGTGAGACTGAAATCTGTCACCAGGAGAAACCAAACAGTAGAAATTTCCCTGATGTGGGATCAAAGAAAGTGAAAAAAATAGAAGAATCAAGGACACTGCATGGAAAGTGTGAGGTTAAGGTAAAGATAACACAAGTGTGACTCAAAAATGTATCATTATGAGAAAGGAGAGCTGAATGTGGAAACAAGGCCTTGCAGCTGACTTAGGATGGAAATAAATGTCTCTGAGAGCAGTGGATGAGATACTTCTTATGCCGGAAGAGTAACACAACTGCCGTATAGCCTTTGAGTTTGGACATCTAAGATGTCTGTCAAGGGAATGGGAAATATATTGCCTACATGTAAACAAAAGATGAAAACATGCTTTGCAACCAGCAGGCCTGTTAGTGAAATGTCAGTAACATTCCAGTATCTAGAACAAACTTCAAAGGAACGTGTACTTACTGTCACAGGCTTAATTAGAAAATAAGATGATACGCAAAGTGGATTTACCTAGGCTATCTCACACCAAACTAACCTGATCAACTTCATTTCCCCTACACCACGTTATTTCAGATCAGGAAAGAAGAAAAATGCTGGTGTACGGCTTCTTGGGACTTCAAATAGTTAAAATTAAGTCAGATGAATACCCACAGGGTTTAAAAATCTTTCTTTTAATCCTTCCACAATGCAAAGCAGTCTGCTATAGAGCAGAAACCTGCCAAATACTGATTTGCACTGCACTTATATCTATTCCTGTAATAGATAACCATGAAAAATATGGGGGAGAGAGAAGGCACTCTGCTACTACGCAATATGTTTTGGATCCATGCACATGAAATGTATTTGTTTATCAGACTTTCTTCTTCAACAGGTCAATGCTTTCTTTATCAAGGTTTTATTTGAAAAGGCCTTTGATACCTTTCTCTGGCTTTTGCGACCAGCAAACCAAACACTTTTACTTTTAATGGATTAACCCTTTCCACTGTCCTGCTTTTCTGGGAGCGTTTTTGTGTTGCTGTTGGTTTTGCTGCTCTTCCTGGTTTATTTTTCTTGGTTTGCCTTTACACTGATACATAACACAGCCAGCCTGGACCTTCTGTCAGCCCCCTGGGAGCCCTTTGCAAGCCTGGCTGAGAACAGGGCTTCTCCCACTGCAGGGGGGACAGGCAACCAGATGGGCACAACCTCACCAAGGTCTTCAATCTTCCAGCAGCGGCTGGTTCTGATTTGTATCACTTCTGTAAAAGGCCATTCCCCACATAGAACTGCATGGTGACAACACAGTAGCAGCCAAACTTCCAGGGAAAATGGGTGGGAATATTACAATCACCATCTGATTTGAGTAGCAGATCAGCGTGAACATTGGATTTCACGGATTTGGCATATTGTGCCTTGTCTGTGCTCAGAGAAGACTCTGAGGCCTTGTACTTACATGCGCAAATGCAGCAACTGTTCACATTGCAGCTCAGCACTTAACAGAACGAGGCTCCCATAAAATAAATGGTATAAGCACAGCAACTTTGCCTAGCCAACACCTATCAGTGCTATTCTTATGCACTGATTATAGCACAGCACATATCAGGACGGCTGCATTTAGCATCACGCAAAGGTATCTCATCTCAGAATTGGTTTGGCTGTAGTTTAGTGACCAATTAGTGCTGAGTGCTGCTGGAAACTGTTTCTCGGGTAGTACCACGCAGTGGGTGATCGCACAAAGTCAGTACCATCCACAGTGACCACAGCAAATGCAAATGGGCCTTCCTTCTCTGTAGCTACTGAGCTTCTGTGATCTCTTAGTAAAACTCTACTTGCGCATATAAGCCAGGAAGTAAAATCTTACCATATCTCAGACAAAGCTTCCCAGAGCTCCTAGAGGAAGATTAAATGCCGAATATCATCTGACTGAGCTTAGCCTACAGCTATTTGCATGATCACATAGCTGTCATGGTGGGAATTCCTGGAGAGGAACTCTAATGTTTAGCGCCAGCTTTGGGCTATTCACAAGGGCTGTGAACAGACACCCTAGCTTATTTTCTAGTCTTTTATTGCAGTGTTGATGAAGATACATTTATACTATCTTTCATTTGAAGTAGGCTAAGGCTTTCTACAAAATAATGTGTGCAGTAGAGAAACATGACTATTTAAAGTACAAGTAATGGTCAGCCAGATCTTCATACAGCAACAATTTAATGATGCTGGGTAGCTTTACATGAAGCTGATGGACACAAGTTGGCACTTTACTTTAAAATACATAATGGATCTTCTCACTGAAGGGCTGTAAAACCTAAAGTCTCATTTTTAAAATGGACTACTGAAGCCTGTGCAATTTTCTCAATACAATCAAAGACAAAGGGGAGAAAATTAGAGGACCTAAGAAAAGAAATGGAGTGGGAAAAGGGTGAGAAAACACAATTCCAGCAAAGAAGTGAGAATCCGAATTGGTTTGTTCGTTCCTGAGAGGCAGCTGCAACACAGTGTGGACACGGGAGCCATAGAAACCTGGCAGAGCACTGCACGCTTTTGTGTCTTTCCCAAGAAAACTGACTTGCCAGGAAACAAAAAGCCCAGAGAGGTGCCCTGCAGGCATCTGACCTTTGGGGCAAATGGAGCCCAAGCTCAAATCAACCCAAAACACAACAAATGGGAAGAGAAGGTGTCCACAGGTGTTCAAGCAAGAAGGAGAGCACGTGGGACCAAGCCTGGGCAATGTGAACACCAGCACAGTTCTGCTGTTGGCTCACACAATGCCTGGGTCATCCTTTTCCTCCCAGTGACCAATTCTACAGCTTGGGGTATCTCCCACCAATCTCTTCATCTTCAGGGATGAAAATCTGGGGGTTTTCAGAGGCAAGCGTGAAGGGTTCATTGAAATGCAGCTACGTACAACCTCAAGTGTGATCCAGGCAGAGCTCATTTCCTCCCTGTCTTTGGAATGAGGGAAAAACAAAATCAGAAGGGAGAAAAAAGTCACAGGAGAAAAAACAGCAAACAAATCACTGCCTGAAAAGAGCTTTTGTTTTTTGCTGTATTTGAATATAAAAAGAAAACATCATCTCAAAATTATTATGATTTGGGGATTAATTACTTTCATAATTTACAGAAGAAGAAATTAGATGGGAAGGGACAGGTAATTAAATACCTATTCTTTTTCAACAATTACTTTACAAAACACCTCAGCTACAGTCGCTCGCAGAGGGCTCTTATAGACAAAAAATCCTATGCAAAAGGAGGTGAAGCAAATTGCAGCAATAATGGGGGCCCTGAAGGAATTTCAAAAAGGAAAAAAAAAGGAGAAAAGTGACACTTGAAAGCTTGTGGAAGCAAAAAAAGCTCACCCTAAATCCAAGCAAGAGCCTAAACTGAAATTGAAGACATTATCCCATTTTGATTAAATTTTGTAGAGTTCAGATGCTATTTGTCACTAGACAAATGAGTCATGTTTGATAGGGGCCCACCAGGCTCCAAATGGAGTTTTCCAGCAAGCAGCAAACACTGGCAGCTCCTCTGGCATTTTAAGAAATCTTTTGTGTAAAACCTTAGTCTCTCCAGCCTGTAAGGAGAATTGAAATTTCTGAGGTCAAGATGCCATGTATGTTGTAACTAATAATCCAGGTAATATATTAAAAAAAGACATTGAAAAGTAATCATTGCAGTCAGTTTCTAAATTTTTTCTACTCGCAAGGAATTAGTACCAATTAGCTACCTAGACATATGTTCACTAACCTCACTGAATCTCCTGTGGCCAGATCAAGCACGCTCAGAATGACTGCATTTATTCTATGATAAAGTGATATTTTGGCTCAGTTACTTTGCGTCAGACCTGCAGAGCAATGGCATACGTTGGATGTTTTGCTCTCAGTTTAGAGAGCTACATCATTGCCCATGCATCTGATCCGATATCTCATTCAGGGCATAAAAAATGGTCCCCAGCACAGGCTTTTCACATGGCTAAAACAGGTGAAAAAGCTGTATAGCAGTCAGTCACCAACAGTCATTCAGAAAATTCTTTGTGATTAGATAAGAGTAGGGAACCAGCAGGGCTGTAAGTAACTCCAGAGGTTACTCTTACTCCTTGGAGGAGAACAGCAGTAAATACAAAATGATGAAGCATCCCAGGCAGTTCAGGAGGTTTTGGTGCAGAGTGTTGTGGCCAACGGAGAAGGTGGTGATAATTTTGGCAGTGACGACTCCTGTCCTTAAAGATGTGCAAGAAAAGAAAAGAAGGATTCTTCTTTTTCCATTTCTCAAGTTCTGTCCTTGCCTCTGAAAAAAGCTGGCATGCAAGCAGCAAGTGATGCGTGCTTCTTCAGCCGCTTGTCATTTCTTCGGTGGCAAAATGCATTACTTTGGCTGAGAATGGGTCTGTACCAATGACGAAGCTAAAAAGTTCAGTAAAGATGGAGAACTTTTAAACAGAGAATATTCTCATTCACTCAGAGTGAACAAGAAATGCTGGAAACCAACATTTTCAATCACTGAGAATGGCTGAAGGTCAAGGCATGTTTCTGAGAATCTCATTTAGATATACTGTTATCAGGAGATTTTTAGGCGTTTTACTGATTTCATTTATTTTTCTTTTATGCAGCAGATGGAATGAAGAGAAGTACAGACAGACACCTGACTACAGCAAAGCCCATTTAGGTACACTAAAATAAACCTAAGTAAGCTCTCGGTTCTACTTCTGCAATTGTCCAGTCTCTAGCTAAGGTGGCCACTTTACCTTGCATTCACTGTACTGCTACAAAGTAGTGATTTTCAACCTGCTAGTTCAACCAGCCTAATAGTCAATCTTAAATATCCATCCTCCTTATTGGCCCAGTTTTGCTGGAACATCCCATCAACAGTTTCTCAAAGGAATAACACAAGTCCTGGGAGTTTGAAGTCTAGCCCATCTCTGGGTTGTCAGCTATAGGACAGCTAAATTCAGACAAACCCACAATTAGAGCTAAGAATTAGAGCTAACTTTGCTAACTAATGTCTTAGCCCAACCTCCATGTAAGTTGCCCTCAGTTTTGCCATTAACTTGTATTCCCTGTCCCTACTGACCAGTGATTCTCTGAATTCCATTTTCACTTTCCTATCTCACCCCTGGTCAAATACACAAATATTCCCAGCTTGCAACGCTGCTGTCTCTGAGAATTTGTGGCTGTTTTGTTTATACTTGCATCTATATCCTCGTCTGGTAATGGTTTTCTGCTGCACAAATTGCTTCTTAAAATCATGTGCAAATACACCTATTGCAGCCTACCCTGCCCCGGCACAGCTTGGATGAATTTGCAGAGATTGGTGCAGACCTTGCTATGGCAACACTTCAGGAAGTCCATGCTGGGTCTCACATTGTTATCCAGGTCCCCTGGTAAACCTTTCAGTGACATTAAGTGACAATTATACATTAAAGAGACACATCCACCATATTCATTAAGGGTTTTGAGAGGATCAGAGACAGCTGATTAAGGAACATGTACTGCCTGGTACTTTCTGACTTGCTTTAAATACAGCTGATATTTTTATTTTCACCTAAATTTAAACATTCTCTGATCCATGAGCAAGAGACTCTCTTAAAAGCAGCAATAGACAGAACATTTTGTCTTTTTTCTGGAATACACCACATAAGCTAAAATATCTTTTCCAAATAGTTGCCTAATGCACAGAGATGCCAGATAGATTAGCAAGAAAGTTGCAATTAATGCTTAAAGCCAGTGAAAAGCATCAGATGCTCCTTCGAGATCACAGTTCTGGTGGCCAGGTGAATTCTGGAGTTCAGATTTTTACACTTACTGATAAATAACTGCCTGTATAGATGGAGCATAGGCTCTGTTAAAGCTTACTGTGACAGTAGGGCACTTTGCTACTGTCTGAGAAAATCAGAATAAAGGGCATCTGATTGAAGTGGAGGAGCTGATGCTCTCGAGCTTCACAGTTCATTTCTCCACTGGCTCGAGCAAGCCCAGAGCTGATACTTCTCAGAGCACGCTGCAGAGCTTGCAGTCATTTCCAAACTCTGTGTCCGCTCTATTCTTGGGTTAGGAATATCTTCACAGGGAGTTTTTAAATCTTGGTACACACTAAGTGCTAAGGTTATATACTTTAAAGAACTGTACATTTTCATTTCACAAAACACCTGGAAGCTTGGCTGTCTGGTTGCAGGGACGAAACACTGTGTAGCAGTGTGAAGCAGAAGGATGTCCCTTTGCTGGCACTTTTACTCTGCTCCCTCGGCCTGAAATCAGCTTGGTTGCTGTTCTGGGGTAGGCGTAGGAGAAATGCCATCCAAAGAAGCAGAGCCAAGTGTTTGGTTTGGATGCTGAGGCAGAACACGTCTCATCTGAGCTGTGTTGGTCTAATTACAAGCTTTGTTCCCTCAACTTACACGGCTTTTGCAGCAAACAGATGATACTTCACTAATCATCCAGGCAGTGACAAGAAAGACCTGATAGAGCTGTACTCAAGTGCTTGGTGGGTGATAAATTCTCTCCTGAGCTTTGGTTGTTGGTATTTTACTTGTTTTAGTGAGGACAGTTGTGACTCTGATATTCCATAGTGTGGACCCTTCTTTGGTGATGTCTCAGACAAGTAGCAGATATGCCACCCATTAGGGCTGATTAAAACTAATTAAATCATTCCAATATAATCTGTAGAAGAATAGACTGGGGAAGAAAACTGAGCCTGTCTTGAAGAGCAAAGGATCTTGAGTATAAGACAGGAGAAGCGTGTGGAGTCTTCCTGCCACGTGTTTGATACTAGCACTTAGAGTATCGCAGCAGTATCTGGGCAGCATCCTCCATTGCACCCACTTCCCACACTTCCTTGCATGCCTCAGTACGCACCATTCCTCAATACCATCTGCTGGGTCCCCCACAGTATGCCTTGTCACCAGCTGCTCAGCAGAAGGTGGGACAACCCAACAAATGAGGACACTGGGTCTCAGCCTGACCTTAATACATCATTGTGCCTCTTGAACCCCTAGTTTTCCTCTGGTAAAATGAAGGTGATGACCCATTCTCCCCATACACCACTCTGAGCTCCGCCATAATTCCTATCTCAGGCTTCTCAGGATGTTTTGAGTGCTCAGCAATGTTCACAGAGCTGGAGTAGGAGAAGCAAACACGCTCAGTGCACACGCAGAACACAGGGAGATGGGAGAAAAGCCAGAACTTGAGTTCTGCTTACATGACAATAGAACAGCAGGTAGCAGGACCTCTGCTAGATGTGAACATGTTTGCTCCTGACCTCTCCAAGCAGTTTCTGTTGGTTAGCAAAGTGCTTTATATAGGCTTATTGACTCTACTGAAAAACAGACTATGAGAGTCAGCAGTACCCCAGCTAACACTGCAATGCCACTTCTGGGCATTCAGAGCCAGCTTGGGTTTCTCCCTGCAATTGCACCGAGCTATGTAGACAGACTTTTTTTGCATGATTTTGCTGGCAGAAAATATCTTGTCTAGATTGTGGGGCCTACACTGTTTTTGTTCACATCCTTCCTGGCAAGAAACCCCTCCTTTAACATTCACAATGTTCCTGTATGAAGAAACCAGACATGCTTTCAGCCAGCTTCCTCTGCACCTACACCAAGAGCACACTTGGAGCTTCCAAGCTCACTGGAGGATCTCCATCTCATGGGAGTAGCCTGAAATACAACCTCCTCTACCACCTCTGTGATCAGCAATCTGTAGACTCATAGAATGTGTTGGGTTGGAAGGGACCTTTAAAGCTCATCCAGTCCAACTCCTGCAGTGAGCAGGGACACTGGTACCAGATCAGGTTGCTCAGAGCCCCATCAAGCCTGACCTTCAATATCTCCAGGGATGAGGCCTCCATCACCTCTCTGGGCAACCTGTGCCAGTGATCTACCACCCTCATACTGAAAAACTTTTTCCTAATATCCAACCTAAATCTACCCTTTTCCATTAAGGAAAAAACAGTTTAAAAACATTACCCCTTGTCCTATCACTACATGCCTCAGTGAACAGCTCTTCCCCAGATTTCTTATAGGCACCCTGAAAGATGCCTATTAGGCATTGGAAGGTCGCTATAAGGTCCCCCCAGAGCCTTCTTTTCTCCAGGCTGAACAACCCAACTGTCTCAGCTTGTCTTTATAGAAGAGGTGCTTCAGACCTTTGATCATCTTTATGGCCTCCTCTGAACCCACTCCAGCACTTCAATGTCCTTTTTGTGTTGGGGACTCCAGAACTGGACTCAGTACTCCAGGTGAGGTCTCAACAGAGCAGAGCAGAGGGGCAGAATCACCTCCCTCCATCTGCTGGCCACACTTCTTTTGATGCAGCCCAGGATGCGGTTGGCCTTTCTGGGCTGCAGATGCACATTGGTGGCTCATGTCCAGCTTCTCATCCTAGGAGAAGCACTAGGAAGCACTAGAAGGCACTAGAAGCAGGAGTGGCAATTAGCACTTCTTTGACAACTGGCATGATGATTCTGGGGCTGCAGAGCAGAATTTAACTGTACAGCATGTGTTTCTGGTAGTAGGAACAGCCTTGTTAGAAAAGTCACTTTAAGTGGAGAGTAGTCTCGTAACTCACAGCTGTTCTTACCAGTGCTTTGCAACATATAGCTCTGGGCAAACAACCAGGGAAACCTGGGCAATTTTCTTTTCACGCACTTGCTATGTGGTCAGTATCTCATTCTCCAGAGATCGGGTCATGAAACATTCATTACCAAAGGCAGAGATTTGCAGCACCATTCAGTGCAGCACTAAGCAAATTATGCATCCTCGTCCACCCTGTGTTTTTAATGGACTTGCTATCTGACCGCTCAAGATAAAAATTGCCCACGCCTAATTGAAGAGGTGAGTACACCTACAACACAAATACATAGCCAAAGCCTATTGCATAGGCTTGTTGTTCTATGTGCAGCAGAAAAAAACCCCACAGAATAAAGCCAATTTCTGTTAAGTTTTCAGTCCCTCACAGCTGTTAGTAAATTATTTAAAAAGCACCAATGTTAACTGCAGAGTGCTGATAGGGGAACAGAGACTGACAGCCCTTACTGATGATGAGAAAGGACACTTTGGGGCAGGCTTGTGATTTATTTCCACTTCTTTCCTGTCCTTTCAAACCTTTATTTGCAAGGCAGCAAATCCTCCCTGAGCCCTTTCATGCTGCAAAGACAGGGCTGCTCCCAGGCTGAGGAGAGCCTTTGCTGCCTTGCTTTAGGCACCCGAGTTACAGCTGCTCGCTACAGACTCCCTCTATGGGCCACTGAACCGGATCAGCATCTCCAGGGGCTGTGCAGGACCTCAAGGGGTTGCTCATCTCTGGGAGTGCTTTCTCTCCTTCCGCTGCCGCTGAGGGGTGACTGGCAGCTGTACTGGCAACATCCTACATAGTACGTGGCCGTGCTCCTCCTTCCCCGATTTACCAGGCTTGGCATTAATCCTCCTGCCTTTGAGCTCAAAGAGCCACAGTTTAAAGCCCACTATGGCCAAAAAAATAATTTCCAAAAGATAATTAACCCCTGCAAATATCAGAATCACCTTCTGAAAGTGTTTGTCTCAGTTATCTATAAATTTAAAGAGCATGACTCCCAACTCCTGGTGTTTTGATTTAATGTTTAAGAAAGACAGCATCAAATTCAAGCCTTCAGAATAATGTCTGTATGACTTTTCTGCAAATTTTTAGTGACGCAAAGTGCTGCTACTGTACAAATTTCCTGAATGGACATATCTGTATGAACATCCAGGCACAAAGTAAGCAGTCCCCAGAAATCCACACTTCTATTTGTTTCGAGTATTTTTTCATGAGCCTCTCTTCTTTCTCCGAGATTGAGTAAAATTCACTTTCCCTGTGTTATCAGGCCGGTTTCGGCAGAGGGGAATGCATGGCTGCAGTGCTGAATTGAAATCCATTCACCTCCTCTCATTTGAGCGCACTGCAGCTGTATTCACCAGGTTGGACAAGCAGCTGCTGTTTTCCTGCTCTCCCCCTTCAGTTTGAACTGTGCTGCACAAACCCTGCATTTACAAGATAGACGTTTTTTTCCTATCTCAGGCTTGGAGAGGAACAGACATATTTCTTGTAGGAGCTAGAGAAGCCTTCATTTCACCCTTAGTGGCACCTGTATTTGAAACTTCGCAGTAATGAACCCTGCAGAAAGCATCCAAACCCTGCATTGCTGCTGGCTGTACCATCTAAAATTGCAGCCTAAATCTCACTGAGAGGCTGCGGGTTCCCCAATCCTATTCCAGTTCAACCCCTGCCTCACCTCCATCCCAGCCTTTCCTCATAGTTCAAAAGGTAGCAGAGCAATTAAATAAAATGAAGAACCTAGGAACTGTTCTAGCTTTCTTTTTTCATAGCATCATATATGATTGACGCAGGCTTTGTTTTAAATTTTGTTGTCATAAAACAGGGTATTTCAACCAGGTTCTTGTTTTCTTCACTAGTAGCCACCAATAAATTAGTACGGTCAGGGGTATGTGGCTGTCACGTGTATAACCATAATGCACATGCAGAGGAACAAACAAGCACCTGCCCTAAAAGACAAAATTAATCCCTGCAATAGCATTATCCCAGCAGACACCACCTAAATACTACAATGACCAAAGGTTCTTTCCTTTGTGTTCAGCTCCTCTTGTTTACAGAAGAAAATATACTTCATAATTTTACCGGTGATTTTGATGGTAATAAGCACATTTGTCAGGGCCATAGTAGGAGGCTTTATGCCCTGCTTGACAATTCTATGGAAAAATAATCACCTTTGATTTCTGGTGTAAACTCCTGCCATCACACATTTAAATGAGGAAAATCAAATACAGCAATAATGTGGTAATGGTTGGTTAGCCTTGATGGGAAACAAGCTCCTCTGTCACTTCTGGTTCCTATTCTGTTCCTTCCCAGGCTAACAGGACCCACAACTAACACATCTCAGTGCATTAGTGTTATACGGTGCTATTCTGTATATAACATAAGGGCGATAAAAACACTCTGGAAATTGGCCTGCACTCACCATTCCTGATCCCTGAACAATCCCTTTAATCTGTCATTACAGCATTCTGATAGTGTATCACACAGTAAACCTCAGCACACTGCTTTTCTGACAGATTTATTGAGAAATAAATTCCCATTTCCACTCATTAGAGGGTGGCACTAAAGCCAAAACTTCCATGCCAAAAACGCACAACCCCATCCCTGCAATAACTCAGTTTCACTCCTATTGCTCAGGTGCCCAGTGCTATCCCTGCCAGTCTGCAGAGGGCAGGTTCTTCCCTGGCAGTGCTGGGGTTGGATTAGCAACACCTGCCAGAGCTTCTGCTATGGGAACAAGAAAAACCTCCCTGCATCCCACAACTTCCACAGTCTCTCGTAAAGACCACTTTTTGTCAGCCAGCACTTTCATTCCCGTCACTGGGACTGTGCTACGTAGGCTCTCCTTGTGCATCTATATGGCCAGGTGACACATGTGACACATGTGATTAACCCCTTACAGCCATCTGACTCTGCTCCAAAATCCTCAGCCCCCTCAGCTGAGAGGCAGGATGGATGCCTGTGCCCACAGGACTGCAGACCACCACATCTTATTTTCCTGGACTCCGCTTCACCTCACCGGTGTGGTCTGCCTCCCCAGCTGGGAACCACAGATGTAGCACTCATTCTCTACTCCTAGACGGCAAAATCTGGGCCAGATTTTCAAAGGAATTCCTGGCCAGACATTTGAGTACTTAGCACCCGCAAGTGGGCCTGAATTTCAAATATACTCAAATCCTGGCAGTTCCTCTCACGATGTTTCCAAAAACCTGCACACACCCTTCCTGCACTCCACCACACGCTTCCCTCCACGTGCCTGCACGCTGGATGGGATCTGCGGCTCAGAGAGGCACAAACTGTTTGTTAAATCAGTCGAGAAAGACAAATACTGGAAGGTAGAGATGGTACAGAATAAAAGCACTTGATCCAGTGTGCTCTCTTCAGGGTGCACACATCTAGAAACGTGCATGTGAACCAACATGTGCTTCAGCACAATCTCTCATCTTAAATGAAAATGGGGAGGAAGAATACAGCGAGTGCTGCATCCAGAGTGATAAAATGATTGTTCTGAAGGGCAACACATGGCACTTTTTGTTCCTGTGCACCTATTCATCCACCTACATGGCTCTTTTCTCCATGCACTCACCACTGAGTCCTCTGCTTGAACTTGTCTGCTGAAATGTGACAGAGCGTCAAGAAGTTGCCTGCTCCCATTCAGCAGCACTCAGCTCTCTGCAGCAGGATGTGAGCTTCATCTCTGCAAAATCCCAACAGCACTTTAAACAGACTTTTTCTTGAAAAGAAACAAGAGATCCTCCATGAAAAGATAACATTCCAAATTTTTAAAATGTTTTAAAGGAAAATACCCCTAACTCCCCACAATCTCGTACTTCAAAACGGAATATTAATATTACAATTATGACACAATCAGGAAAATTACATTAACAGGAAAAAAAAGACCTATTTAGACCAACTGAAGCAATTAAGTTGTATTGAATTAACCAGATTGTTTAAGCTAAAAGAAGATATATTTCTTTTTAAAGTTAATTTTAAAGGACACCCATAAGGGGTTTGAATAAAAGCTAACACCATCCACTTCAAAAGCAATCTGTATCTCAAGGAGTTGCTGCTGCTTTTGGGTTTGTTTTGTGGCTTATTTTCTTAAAGTTGGTGGAAATAATAAATGCTTTGAATGCTCAATATACGTGGTGTTAAAGACAAAATATTGGTTTAGCGATACACCAAGAAAGTAAAACTGTTGTCTTCTGCTATGCTGCACTTCTGTCAGGGTATGAACAAGCTTTTATAGTCTCATGTTCATGGTCTCTGTGTATGTCATAAGCATTAGTAGAGTTTATTCCCCTAACGTCCCTAAGACAGAAAAATATTACCTTCATTTTACACATGAGGAACTAACGTCCACAGTAGATTGAGCATCACCTGAAATATTTAAGGAAATCTAAGGCAAACTCTAAAGACTTTGTTTCAAGAAGTATAAATAGTAAAAAATACTGTCAGAGTCAGTCAGTGGTAGAGTTAATAATTTTATCCTTCACAGGACAAAGCAGCATGGAATTTGGCTTTTCCAACACTTCATATGCTTAGGGAAATCTGCTGTATTCAAGATAGAAAACCCAAGGACAAGACACCTGTAGTGCAAAGGCTGTGGAGGGAATTGCAGCAGCCATCACATACTCAGGACGTGCTAGCTCTGTCTTGCATATGACAACTAATTTCTATTAAGAGAAGAAATACTGGCCAAGGCTTTGAGATTATTTTGTGGGAAAGGTGTTATGACATTTTTAATTCTGCCTGCCCGGTCAAGAGGAATGAGCTGAAGGGTGCTGGATCTAACAGGAACATCACCCTCAGTAGAGGAGCAGTCCTCTTAACTGCACTTGTGTGTCATCCTTGATATGTGCTTCAGCCGCAACGCTGGCAAAACTCCTGACCTCCCAGCCCAGAGGCAACAGCATGACCAGTTTGATGCTGCTCTGTCACAGCAATAACACTTCTGAGGCTGGTGAACGGATAAGTGTCTGTCATGGTTTAACCCCAGCCAGCAACTAAGCACCATGCAGCCCCTCACTCACCTTCCCCCCACCGCCCTGTGAGATGGGGAGAGAATTGGAAGAAAAAGGTAAGAAAGCTTGTGGGTTGAGATAAGAACAGTTTAATGATTGAAAGAAAGCTTTAAAAGTAACAAAAATATTAACTGTAATGATAATGAAGACAACAAAAAGGTAGGAGAACAAAACAAACAAATAAAAAAAAGCAGTGATAGAACCACTCACCATCTGCCAACCGACCCCCAGCCAGTCCTCAAGCAGTGATCCCCCTGGCCAATTTCCCCCAGCTTGTATACTTCATATCTTACAGTATGGAATATCTCTTTGGCCAGCTTGGGTCAGCTGTCCTGGCTGTGACAGGGGCAGTGTGAGAAACCAAGAGTCCTTGGCTTCGTGTAAACATTGCTTGGCAACAACTAAAACATCAGTGTGTTATCACATTATTCTCAGCTTAAATCCTTAAACACAGTCTCATACGAGCTGCTATGAAGCAAATTGTAATAACTCTATCCCAGCTAACACCAGCACAGTGTCTTAAAGTTCCACCTCCTCTTTTGGGAAATCGTGATTGAAATAAAGTCTAGAGACACTACCAATACACGTGATCAAGAAAGGGTTCCTCACCTGCTGCTTTGGAAGTGTAATGTTCTTTAGACGCCCAAATTCAAAAGCTGAGCAAATACAAACAAATACAAATATCTGTGTAAAGAACTGGAGCTGTTTGGGGGAGGGAAAAATTAAAACAAGTCCACAAGGTGTACATCAAATATCTTCCTTCGAAATCTTCTTGGAAGCTCTCTTGCATTGTGTGAAGAATGGCTGGACTTTACAGGAGGAGATCTGAAGAACACATGAGAAAAAATAAACACCAATCTATAGCTGGCCTTAGCTGTGCCTATTAAACACTTCCTGGCACAACCATGAAAACATAGTTTCATCACAGCTATTTTTAGGTAGCTATGTGAGACCTGCTTGGATGACCAGGTTTTTAATATAGCAAGACATACAGGTACATACTTCAGAGCAGCACCTCTGAGCCCATGCAAGAGCTAAAGTGGATTTACTCCTGCTGGAGGAGCCTGTTCCCTGTCCGTGAATAGAAACAGAAAGACTCACAGAAGGTTTTTTTGATTAGGTCCTACATGCTTTCCTAATTTTTTATTCATATATGAAAAAAGCAGCATCTCTGATAAATAGGTTTGGTTTTTTTTTCCTCTTTACCACCATCCAACAGCTCTGCATGGGAATTTGGTGAAGCTCTTGGGACAGTCAAGATCTGACGAGCCAAACCCCAAATCCTTACAGAGAAGATGCAAAGTATTGCAGTTCTTACTGCCGAGATGAACACAGCAACAGAAACAATACAAGACAGGTTTGAAGAGTATCATAAAAGAGATATTTAGAACAGAAGGGGCACCAAGAGCTTGATGCATGAAGGGAGGGATGTCTGAAAGGATCTTAAAAGGCCACAGCAGAATCTCTCCCTGATGACAGTAAGGAAAACTGCAAATAAAACAGCAGAGGCTTTGTGCTTCTCGGTGTGCCCACCATTTGTAACACTGATTGTATCATTAGTCACATCTCCTTCTCCAGATGATCAAATATGCATCTATTCTGAAAAATGGGTTCAAAGAACATGGATACATAAATCTCTCGGAAATGAAACACCCAGTATTCTGGACGAGACAACTCCCTCTCATCGTGTTATTTGCTGTTTTTTAAGGTCATTAATAGACTCAGAGAGAGGACTTACGGCACGGCATCTGGACTCCTCAAATGCTGTGCTAATGGAAGACAAGTGCTATACAAATCCTTTCTAACACTCCAAGAGGAAAAAGCAATTTGTTTTCTTACTGTCAACTTTTACTAATAGATTGAGTTTCAGTTAAAGAAGGTCATTAGGAGGAAATGGAGAAGGGAAGAAATGAACAGAACACATTTCTGCTGGCAAGGAAGGCAAGAAGCAAACTGTGAGAAAGTCTAAAAGTGCTAAAAATATGCAAGAACAATGGATCATCCTTTCTCTGCAGGTTTTTTCCCCCCTTACATCTGCACTGTCTTCATAGAAACATATTTATCTCCTTCACTGCCTATTTATTTATACAACAGGAACAAACATGGCCTACTCAGCAGTCACATCGTGAGGAGCTGTAATTCTAATGGAATTTAAAAATTCAGGTTACACCTACAAAACTGACATCACCCAGAGCGTTTCCTCTGCTGGTCAACCAGGAGGTCGCTGCTGCAGAGCTCTACAAGAAGCCTGAATACTGGTATGGGGCAATTCCCACATCAACCATATGCAAATACAAGTATTTTGAAGAATAATAGGGTTTCAATGTGTGGGACATTTATGGAAAGAAGTGAAATACCTGAAGGATACATAAAGGAAAACAGATTCAGGAGGACTGGAAGCACAGAGAAAGGCATATACAAGTCCATTGATGTTACAACTTCCCAGCCCAGGAGATGCTCAGTTTTTTAAAGTCACTTTACCAAGATCAATGTAAATTACATTGAACCAAAAAAAAGTTTCAGAACGCAAAAAAACTGTTGCTTCATTAACAGTTTTAGGTCCTTTCCTATTTAGTGTCATTTTTCTTGAGATATATTCAGTTCCTTTTATTTTCTCTGATAGTTTTTAATAGAAATAGCTTTTGTAATGGAGAAAAAGCTCTTTTCAAGAGATGCTTTGTCCTTTCCAAAGCTTCTACGCCCACTATTTAGACCTGCTCATGAGGGTTCAGGAAAGCTGTAAGAGTACAGCTCTTCAAAACTCAGTTATTATGAGAGGGACAAATAGTGGGGCGTAAACGCTGTCTCCATGGCATCCTAGGGGCAAAGAAGCCTCACTAGTTTTATTCATAAATGCTTCTAACAAAATACTTTTTCCAGGTTTTTTCCCCTGCCAAACACCCAGGAAATTTGTCATTAGCAATTTTGATCTCTTTATTACTGCGTAGGGTTTTGTTTTTTGCCTTGACTTCAGAGCTCTAAATAGGGAAGGCTGAATCCTCGGCTAGGCAAGACTCTCACAGATAAAAAGGGACTTTTCTCCAACTTAGAAGTGCAAGGATCTGGCCCTTTGATAATAGTGGAAAGACTAGAATTTTATTTATGCCAATTGAGTATTAATAATGAGCTAAAAGACAATTTATTCCCTACAGAAATATCTTAAACTCATCTTATTTAGAGAAAGTTTCTTTACTTCTTAAGGCATCATTTCATGTCCCTCTTTTCTTGCCTTATTGGTGAGGATATTGCACTAAGAGCCTCTCCATCAAGAATCCCTGTGCTCCTGTTGGTGCCCATCACTGCGAGTTGTAATTCTCTGAATAGATTCATCAGTGTTATGGTCAGGCAGAATTATTACAAGCTGTGAATCCGATCTCCAGTGTAACAGACCACAAAATGCCCCTGCTTGTTCAGAGAATCAGAGAAATGCTGTGGAAGGCATCTCTGGAGGTGACCCAACCTTTCCCTAAAGCAAGCCCATCATCAGCACCAGATCAGATGTGACTGCATCCAGCCCCAAAAGCTCCCACAATTAAGAACTCAACTTCTCTGTATTAACTGCCATAGTGCTGCAACACCCTCTAGCAAATAAGTGTTTCCTGATGTCCACCTCCTTAGCTGAAACACACGCTGGGCCCTTGCTGTGCAACCTCCCTGTATGGAGTTCAGTCCCATCGTCTGGTTGGATTTCCAGTTTTTCTGGGCTCAGTACTTGAGCTTCCCCAGCTCCCTCTGAACTGAAGGTCTACCACTTGGCACATCAACCCTGCCACCCCACGTTTTGTTGTCCACAGGTTTCTCAAAGGTGCCCTCTCTCATTGCAAGTTGTTGGTGAAAATGTTGAACACTACCAGTATCACCCACAGGGTTTTCTCCTCCACAGCAGCTGTAAACTCGAGCTTTTAGACACTGATTACTTCTCACAGCTTGAAAACTGGCTGGACTCCTGGGCTTTAACAGCCTATTTGTCTAACCCATACTTTGCCAGCCAACAAATAAGAGTGCTACTCCGTCACATCTTTCCTGTGTGACAGCAGGCAAGTCACGAGTTTTTCCCATCTAATACTCTGCATCTAGTCTATGTTAGTCATCAAGACCCCAAGTACAGTTTTCTTCCTGAGGTAACATCCCCTTCCTTCCTCACACAGGTGCAATGAGATTCTCTGCAGACGTTACCTACAGTAATTGTAGCGTTCAGACAATTTACAGCAACTGGACAATTTTATATGACTACTGAGGCAAGAGAAGCCTTTGCCATGATCCCTCAGTGTAATAAATAAAATGCACATGGTCCTGTTTTTCGAGTTAATATTGTACAAAAGAAACTTGCATGAACTGCTTTTTCAGAGCCACTAAATACTAAAGCTGGTAAAAATAATAAACTAAAACCAGTTTTCTTGGCTCTGTTCTTGGAGAAACACAGCTTGGATGCGATTTGCTGCTATTCATGAGGGTCACGCTGTGCTCCTTTTTCATGCGTATTTAAGTGGCTGTTAGCTTTTTGCAAAACGTTCCCAGAACCTGCAAGTTTCATGAGTTGGTCCTGTATGTGGATTATATTTCTCAATCAACCCAGTAAAGGCTGCAATGTCAGGGGGCTTTTGCCATACGTCTCACGGTCCAAGCTCAGAGCTCTTGTATGCAGTGCAGCAGCAGGCACGTTCACTCTCTGTGCGTTTGTATCAATTAACTCTTGCAGAAAATAGCCAGCATTCACATACATTAAATGTTCATCACTT
>NW_010171081.1:23247-40376 GCF_000695765.1 Mesitornis unicolor | reverse complement strand
AAACTTTGTCACTTGTCAACGGAAGGGTTAATAAAAGAGCAGTTTGCCAACAGTCTACTCCAGAGCACCAAAAAGGAAGGAAACAGCAGAGCTATTCTCCCTCAGTGTATTCGCCTCCCACTCGAGGAGTGAACATGAGACTTCAGCAGAACCTGTTACAATATCATCGTACCTGGCAAACACAACAGCCACACTGTACGAACCTGAATTTACCTTGTTCTACTAAAATGCACAAAGCTGGGCTAAGAAGGTCTTTGAGAGCATAGGAACTGCTCTTCTCCCGGGTGGATTGTGCATCTCTTATCATTGAGAACTTACAGATATGTCCAACTCCCTTCCCTACATTTCAAGCGTTTAATCCAAAGCTAAACCACTGATAATATTTTTGCTGCTGAAGCTGAGAAGGTAGAAATCTATTTTTAACTGTTAACATTATTGTGGAGTTCCTCCTCAACTGTACATATTCAGAGTTAGGGATCAGCTGGGTATCCAGAAGGGAGCTTCCTCTAGGATAACAAAACCAGCTAGCAAAGAAATTTGGGGTAAATGGATGTGACATCATTAAGCTGAGTCGAAGAGGATTTTTTCATTATGTGCTTGACTACAAAGTCAGGCGACTTTAAATTAGGAAGTTTACCTTTTTCACTATTATTTAAACTGAGAGGAGGCAAATTTTAAAGTGACAGAAAACGTAACTTGAAAGTTACTACAGAGATGGCAAACTGCAAGTTGTAACACGTACAAATCACTGCAGCAAAGGATGAATACAAGATACAGAGCTACAGAGGTGGTTTGCTCAGAACAGACCCTTCAAGCCCCATAGAATCATAGAATGTATTGGGTTGGGTACATTATATCTTTATATATATATTATCTCTCTATATCTAGGTATATGTCCATAGATAGATCTATAGCTACAATGTTGGGTATACATTTTTGCTCCTGGCCCATTACAAAGCAAGAACAAAACTACTATGGGACAAGAAGTCTTAAGTGAAGAAGTGCTGAAAGTAATATTTCTCTTACATAGCTATAGAAATGCAGACTAACCTGATTTCCAGCATGGTATGGGTGAAAGAAGAAATCAATTGCTAGATTACAACACATTTTTTCCCTGCGGTATCTTTGGGTTAGGATTATCATAATCCAGTTGGTTTTGTGATATGGGATTCAATTCAGCAGCTGTGTCTCAAGGACACTTGAATGCAAAAGTAAAAGGCTTTCAATCTGATTTTTATTGGCTATTACACAATGACCGAGGTCTATAAATCTCTTACTTGAAAGAATAATGGCTCTTATTGATTATAGTTTGATCATGCAAGATAAGGCAACTGGGAATAATAAATCACCGTTAGGGGTTATTTGTGTACATCAAATAAATGGGATTAAATGCGTGTTTCACACGTTTGCTGATGAATCTGGTTTGTATGTAACTGAGGATGTTTCTGTGTGTAATCTGTTAATGAGGTGTCACACAAATGGAAGAAACCTCTCCAGTCATTTTAAATGATCAGTCACCCGTCTCCAGAGCAAACACACCGGCAGGGCAGCACTGGGAAATACTGGCACATAAATCACCCTACCGCTGCTCCTAAAACCCGAGTCTTACGTTAACTTCATCAAAAGGCTGCAAGAAAACACCACCCAAATTCACTACGTGGAAGTAGACGTACCTGGAAAATTACCCGTGCCTACTTTAATTGTGCATGCAACAGCTGTTCTCTGATACTCTTAGGAATTAACCACTTAAATTACAATGATTTTATAATTTACCTAGATTATCTGAGTCACCCAGGAGATCTCTGTAACTTGCTATGAAGAATGGCTCGTCACTGGATTCACCGGTTTTGAAAGTTATGTCAAGGTATTCTGGATCTTTTCACCACCACTCAGGCAGTTTTCAATCTGCTCTCAATAACAGATTTTGTGCAAACGCCAGAAACAGAAGAGATGCAAAAATTCCTCCTAATTCCTCAGCTTTATTCCTGGAGCTACAGGATAAAATCCATTCTCAATAACCTTTCAAAGGTGATTAGCTGAAATTCTGAATCTTGATGAAACATAACAGTACTTAACACCGCCTTGGATGAAATGCAGTCTTCCCAAACTGGTCTCCCATCCAACAGCATTTTCCCTCTTACATTTCTCTCTCCATTTTTCCAGCCTCACTTCCTCTGTTTGCCTCTTTTTGCCCATCTACTTCATTAATAGAAATAAATATGAAGTTTTAGCTAGCCGGTGCTTTTATGAGAGAAAGCAGAACTTGACTCTTTAGTTCCCATTAAAAAACCAATGTATTGCTTAGGAAAAACAAAATACAATCAAATTTAAGACCTCAGCTATGGCCTCTCTAGAAGCACTAGGGTTTTTTTAAACTCCTCACTACTTGTTAAAGGATCTTGCCACATTTTGTTATTAGTTCTCGTAATATCTGGTGTGTCAGAGGGGTGTTTCTCCCACTTCACAGACAGAAACAGCGGCACAACCCAGACAAGCAGCCCCATGGCCGAATTCACCACTTCCAGCCGCGTCATTTACTCCCGAGTGGCGATTCCCTATTTCGCCTGCTAGCGGAACAAAATCTTGTCTCATGGAGAGTTGGCTGAGCAATGAGATTATAAAGGTGCCAGAAGGTTACATTTCCATTACATTACAGACTTCAGAAAGCAATGACCTTATTCTGGCAAGTCCTGTCTGCACTGAACGCTACAGCTATGCTCTGCTGGGAGACTCGAACTGCACGAGTGGGAAGGGCATCTACAAGGCAAGAGGAAAAATTTGCCATTCACCCCTCACGCCCCCCAACCTGACAACAAGAAAGTGGATTCTCAGAAGGAGATGTACGGTGTGTATGGAAAATCACTTGGAAAACCACCCAGAAATTCAGGAAAACCGTATGCTGAATCACGTTGGTTCTTGGTCCTGACCAGGACCCCTCAGACCCTTCCAAATTCTGCTCAAGTCAAAACGTGACTTCGTCAAGGCATTGAAAATAGAAGCTTAAAAAACCCCCTCACTACCAGCAAACCCAGATCTTTGCTGTTTAGAAAGAACAGCATGTTCAGTAACTTCTAACCAATGGAAACCAACGTTCTTTCTAGGCAGTAATGACTGTTGAAGCTCCTCATCTCCCAGATCGTTAAAATTCAAAGCAAGTGTGATAGAGCGTTGGTAAAAGTCATTAGACGGTCATTGGGAAGAGCTTGCAATCCCTGGAATAACAATTAATTCAAATCAATACAGAAATTAGAAGGTAAGATTAGAAACTGGTCAAATTTACCCAGTGAGAGCCAGTTTATGTTTTTAGCAAAACGAATCCTGATACAGGATCAGTAAAGCTTCAATTAAGAGTCAAGCTGGAGTGACTCCAGCTTCTTTTTAAAACACAGTGCTAATATACTACCAATCACTGGTAAGAAATGCAGCCGTTTGCTATAGTTTGTAATAAACAGCCGTAAAGCTTCGGAACGGAGGCAGCTCAAAGAAATTAAAATCTGGCAGAAGCAAACAAATGGCCAAGATCAGGTTAAGAGGTCTGTGCTGGTTTCTCTAAGACAGGCAACGGGAAGACCGTGCTGCAAGTTCTGGTTACAGCACCAGGCGTTGAACCATCGCTCATTCGTTCATCCAAACAGAAGCAGCGCACTGTAAAATTCAAGGCAAGGATTCGAAGCAGTTTTCCCCCTGGATGTCTACCAACAAATTCTCATTATGTATCGAGGCTGACAGGCAAAGCTTTGCAACATTCCCGATAATTATCTGAACTTTCCCCTCAACAAATCAACTAAATAACGACTCCCTACTCGTGTTGCGGTCCTCCTCTCCTGTTTGTTTTCTCTTCGTTTGACAACAGAAAGCATTCTGATAATTTTATTTTTTTGCCTTTCTATGGAAGAGGGCAATAAAAAAAAATGGAAAATACACACGCACGCCAGCAGATGACAGCCTGCCATGACTAAAATATTTGAGGAAAGAGCTGTTCCTTACAGGTCTCCTGAAAGCATTTGATATTTTGAAAACCAGCAAGCAAGGACTGTGAGCAATGACAATAAACTATTTCCCTAGAACCTCTTTTACATGGGATTACATTACTGAATAGATCTCTCCGCCCATCTCATTTGCCTAAAGCAGCACAGCAGCGAATTAACAGCCATCACACTGTCCTCTCTGGCCTGGAAGAGGTCAGTGCTGAAAACCTCCTGTCACTGCCTGCAGCCTTCTGGAAAGAAAAGCAAAATGCTGTGCCTCTTTCCGTTTCTAAAGGTGCAAACAACCTTAATAGGTCTGCTATTAAGAAAATAAAGACAACTGGAATTTCTTCTCAAAGACTGCTTGCAAACCCCACGTCCTGCACATTTAATCACAAGGATAGGACATTTTAAATGAATGAGTTTACACATCAACAGCCTGCAATGTTAAGAGGAAGGGCAGGGTGTTCAGGTCAGGCTCTTCAGAAGCCATTTGCTTCAAACAAATAGGTTTGTGCAAACACTGACACTAAGATAAGCTCGTCACCTCTTCCTTATTGCCATGAGTTGACTGAGAGACCACACAGGAAAGATGCAGGCAAGAAAACACATCTTCCCCCTTCCCAGTCGGAAAACCAGAGTGGCACAGCAGGAGGCTGGCATAGCTGAGATGCAAACACCTTCCAATTGCTCATTTCTCATTATTTGGCCTTTATATCCCAAGTCCTGCTGCAGGCCTCCACCTCACAGACGTGAGGCTCAGAGCCAGAGCCTTTTCCTTTTGCAACAGCCGTGGTTCTGTGCCACACATCCACAGACCAGGGAGAACCCCAGAGGGAAGCACAACCCTCTTGAGCAGCCGCCTGCTGCTGGTCCTTCTCCATCGTGGAGGTCCCTACCAGCTACACCCTCCTGCATGGACCTGTCCTGTCCCTGACCAAAGGTTCCCCTGCACCCTGAGAGATGCCAGCTTGAAAAATAACATAGTCCATCCTCTCGGCTTAAAAGGATTGAAGGTGCTGCAAGGGGTCTCAAGCAGGACTGCACTCAAGGACATGTTTTCTTTACAATTGGAGCCAACTTCATAATTGGAGCTGGCATATCCTGGCATATTGACAGATCCTAATACATTTTGAAGGGCTGCAGATAGACTAGGAGACACTGGTTGATAATGGAAACCAAGCAATTAATAATTAAAAAGTTATAAAACAAGAACGGACCATAAGCGGAAAAAGGACTCAGAGTTCATGGCAAGAACATTAAGAGTGCCTCTTCAGATGCTCCAGGGACCACCAGAGACCACCGAAAGATCCCTTGTAGGCAAGCACAGTTGATTCGAAAATGATTAAGCAAATATTTAAATGCAATATAATTATATTTAAATTATAACTTGCAAAATCCTGAAACTTGTGTGTATAAATACGCTAAGAAAAGTGACCGTACTCATGCGAGCTTGGACAGAGCAAATAATGCCCCTTGCACTCATCGAATAAACACCTGCTTCTTGATGCTGCATTGGTGTTAAGTCATTTTTCTATTCCCAATTTCTGTGACAAAAGTGGGTTTTAGGTAAAAAGGAAAAGAGTTTGCATGGCATTGCCTGGCCCAGCAAGGGGACCTGTGTTCCAGTACCTAGTAAGTTATCTAGATCCATGAGTGAAATTCTTTGGAGGTGGGAAGAAGCAAAGGAGAAACGCGAGGCTAACACCACTGATGTGCACCCACCTTTGCATTTTCACAGCCCTTTTACAGGTTATTGAGCTCAGTGAGAGGGTTTGCCATTTCACAGGGGAAAAACATGAGAGGAGCTGTCAAGGCACTGGCCAGATGTGTCAGGATGGCTCTCTTTGAACACCAGCCGTCACCAACCATGCCAACTGCCCCAGCACCGCTGCTTTTTCAAGAGCAGGTTTATATCTGTCAGCTTGGGCCAGTTGCCTGAGCATTGTCAAGCACAACAGCGGGGAGGAGGAAAGGGGAATTAATCAGCAGCTGGACAAGACAGAGGCATTGTAGGGAATATTTACCTGAGAAATAAAGGGTAGGGTAGAGTTGGAATACAGAGGGAAAAAAGATGAAGCCACACAGACTGTACAGGGAAACAAGAAAAGAAAATCTATGCAGTGTAGCACAGTGAAGCTTGAAACATCCTCCTCCTCTTCTGATAAAGCTCTCCATGACATGGGGAAAAAAAAATAAAGCTCAATAGATAACCAGCCTGACAATGCCCACCACATCTGCATAACAACATCTGACCAGAGAACAGCAAGAAGTTTGCCTTTTCAACCATTTCTAATTAATCATCTCCTTCTAAGGACTTCGACTTCTTTTCTCACTCTTGAAACTTTCATTAAACTTGGCAGCCTGGTTCCTTGTTCTGTAGCTCATGAGAGCTGGGCTACCTTTAAAATGGGGAAGCATTTTCAGCACATTAAGCCTCAAGCTACATTTGCTTTCCAGTCTGCAATTTGAGAAATTAATAAACCCTCACCAGCAAATCTTCTAGAAGTAAGTGAAAAGCTGCACATACTCTTTAGTGTTTGTAGCTCAGCAATTAGGATGAGAGATGAGCACATCAGCACAGCAGTCGTGTGATTACTAAATACACAATGTATAAAGCGGTGCTAATGATCCTAATGTTTAATAAGTACTGAGCAATAAGATATTAAAAGCAGTTTTTAGTTTTATTCCTAGACTTAAGTAACTTTTAACATAAATTACACTTAACATCTATTTTCAACATTCTGCAAGGCCTGTGCACCTCAAAGCTACAGCATCTCAGGCACTGTACAATGAGAGGCACCCAGGACCACCACTATCTTAACCTTATACTTTCAGCTTTCGAGTAGGAAAACAGCCACAGGACTTTTTAAGATAAAGACTGCATCGCTAGCATATTTCCATACCTTCTGCGCTGCATCGCATCTTGCGCTGCACGGGAGGTCTGTGATAGTTGGCAATCTGCTACGAAGAGGCCTCGGCAAAGGTCATAAAATCACAATAATCCACAAAACCACCAGGATCCAAACCCCATGGATGTTTCCCCCTTGGTCAGTGAGGAACTCACTAAAGGTACGATGCATTTCTGCCCAAACAGGCGAAATCCTGCGAGCCTCTGTCTACAGCCTCCCAGATCAAAAAGCCTCCAGCAAAAAAAGGAAAGCTGCAAGACCAGGAAAAGCCCTGATTTCAAACACAACCGATGAGTCATGTAGCAAGACACCCAAGACATTAGTCACTGCCTGCTTTCTCTTTGCACATTGCTGTCATTGAGCTTCTCAATAGTTTTTCCTCATAGCATCAAATTTGGTATTTCACATCGCCTTGCAGAGAACAAAAAGGTGCACAACAGATGACATAGAAAAAAAAGCAATGAAATCTGTTACCAAAACAGGTTTATAAAAGATTGGATGACTGCAGAAAAGTATTAAGTGAAATAGTCCTGCCAGTAAGCACAAAACAGCAGGTAGAGACATAAAACCAAACGATCACGTTATTTGTCAGCACTGGTTGGACACGTTTAAAGACCAAAGTTTATGACACTGACTGAAAATATTTTCCCTTTTTTTTTATTTCTGCACTGCTTTTGTTGCTCTTGGCTGGAGTTCAGAGGAGTTCACCATGGCAGAGATCACAGCAGAGCAAGCGCTTGTGCTTTATGCAGAACTGAACCCTTCAGGGATGGTTCTAAGGCAGGTTTTGAAAACTGAAGCAATTGAAGGAATTTTGTGTATTTTTTTTTACCTGTTTGAGCCCCTCTCAGATTTCGCTGGGAAGATTTTCTAGCAGCTGCACATCTGGGTTCCCACCTCTGCTGAACTGGGACCGGGTTGGCTGTGGGGGATGGCGAAAGGCAGCAGAGGGCAGCTTGAATTGCATCGAAGCATCGGCTCTGTCAGTCATAGCACGAGACCTGCATCGAAATCAAGGAGAAGGCAGAGCAGATGTGAGCGTGCCATCATAAGTATGCCCGGAGCAGCGGTTAATTAGAAGATAAGGAAAATGGATTAGTACAGGAAAAATAACGAGCTCATAAAGTTGAGTGCATTTGACTAAGAAGAATATTGGGGAGAATACCAAAGGTTACAGGAGGGGCAACTGCAATTTCCAGACTTAACCATATTGAAGTTTAAGATTTTAATAGCACGGTTGAAGTTCCTTTACTTAAAACTGAAAACAAAAGGCTTCTGAGAGGTTCAAGCTATTTTACTGCTCTTGATGTGTGTGCTTTGGGTCTTCCTGTTCGTGCTTTGCTGACCCTGACTGCCCCTGTTCAGAATTAAAGCTCTACATCTGAAAACAGACATCCTCTCCTTGAAATCTTTGTCCACCTTGTCACAAAGACACTTACTTTGGAGTTTATTACCCAAGTATTCCCCTGCACAGCTGCTTCATACAAACACAGCTAGCTGCAGGGCTTAGGGACAGGATTTCAGGTGTTGCTACTTGAAATCCTCCTGTCCTCTCCTGGGATGAATGGGGGTTCATTGACGGTGGTGAGCAGACAAACAGAGCAGATACAACATCTGAACCAGGCATTTGTGTTCCCACTAATTCAGCTTTTGAGACCTGCACAACTGTGAGAACCTTGCAGCATTTTCCTGAGTGTCCACAGGCATCAATGAACCCCAGGGGCACATAAGAAATAAAGCAAAGGAGCACTGCCAAGACTGCAGTAATTCCTAATTTTGTTCCCCATAGATCACTTCTCTCTTGCACCATTTTTTTCAATCCACTCCCCTTCTCTGAAAGATCAACTCTACCTAAACCAGGAGCAGAGGAGGTTTAATGGGGACTGGGGAAGCCAGGGCAGGCCATTAAAAGGATTGGTTTGTTAAATGTAGGAATAAATATGTTTACTATTGACCATGATTGCTCTCCATGAACACCTCTAGGTAGGAACAAACCACTTCCTTCCAGATAGACAAACAGGAGAATTGAAAATGTACTGGACAGCACAGTGGTAGTTTAGGTGTGAGATGCTCCCAAATACGGTCAGAGTAGACAGGAGACAACAGCTTCAACCCACCAGGCCCTCCACGCTCCCTCTTGGTCCCCATTCAGGACTGGGGAGGGTGCAGAGAAAATCCCTACTTTGGTTTCATTAAAAGATTTGCTACATCTTACGAAACCGAGTTCAAAAATACGGAACTTAAGCAAATAATATTTGCTTTTCTCCATTTGTGCCCACCCACAGACATTTGCCCAGGCCTTTGGTAGAAGTTGCACTTTTTGTTTAGCAAAATCCCGAAGCAGTTCATGAGCGTACAAAGTTAATGCACCCTTATCTAAAATTAATGAAGTATTTAAACAAAGGATGGAATTATTGATCTTGTTCACACGATTACACAGATTAATAGGAATTTTTAAACACAAAGTTTGACTCTCGTTACTGTGGGTTGCTGCTCAGCAGCCAGGATAAGTCAAGGAAACACTGAAGAGTCAGGGAAATTAGTTACTACTGATTAATTAATAAACATTGGTAATTATTACAATTATTATTCATTGCTCATCTATTGCCAAAAAGGTAGAAGGGCTGTATCTAACAACACTGAAACTTAAATATTTATAAGTTTCTATGCTTTAAACCTTTCTTCTTTCTACTCTTCAGTTGAAAGTGCTGACAATCCAGAATCTTCTGTCAAAGGTTTCTTCAAGGTGAAGTTTCTTAGGAAGGCAGAAACTTCTGCTTTTGGTGTAGGGCATTAATCAGCTACTACATCATGACCCCAAAAAATAAAAGTTGATAACATTTTCATAAGCCCAAGATTTTCTGGTCGTGCTTTCAAGGCCCACCTTTTTGCCTATATTTGTGGAAGGAGTGGGAGTTGTCTGAAAATTACTTATTTGTTAACTTTTGCCAACAGAAGCAGTAATTTGTTATCCTATGTAACCATACTGGGCTGTCAACACCACTCACAGCCGGCAAGAAGCAAGATGAATGAATCTCAGGGAGACGAGTCTTAAATACAGAGACTTCTTCAATAAGGACAATTAAAAAAATAAACTAAGAAATGCATATTTATTCAGAGAGGAAGGCAGAGCTGGGCCATTCCAGCATAGGACTGTGGAAGAAGCTTAAAGTGTGTGCAAACCCCTCTGAATGCCAATGAGATTTGGGAAGCTCTATCCCTTCTGTGCCCGTGGAAATTCCCAATTTATAAACCATTGGCTACAAGTCACAATCATCGTGGTGTGTTGGATGTCTTTTGCTTTGATCTTTTGGGTCAATCCAAACCCCCAAACCGAAGCCAAATATGTGGCTTGGGAACCTGCGAGAGGGAAAAACAGAAGACAGAGCATAAATCCCTGTAAAGAGATTAGTGAAGCCCTATGTACTTGGCTGTAATCAGCGAGAGGAAATGCAAAGCCATGATATAAATTACACAGACCAATGGCTTTGCTTAGAAGAAGAGGAAAAATAACCCTTGAAAGTTTCCTGTGAAGGTGTCGCAGCTAGAATGCTGCTTGGAGTTTAATGAAAAGCAAAACCTCCCAATCTAAAGCAGCAAACTTGGTCATGCCCGTGTCTTTTGGCTGCTCAACCTTTGCCCATTGGCATGATGCGAATGTCACTGGTTTGCTGCCAGGAAAAGGACACCGAGTCCCAAAGCAGCCCCTCGTTATCGCACCCATGTAATGACCCAGAAGCCTTTCCAAAGCACCCGTTTGCCCTCCCACGCCCCAGCTCGCCCAGCACCAGCTCTGCCCAGAGCTCCCCAGCTCTGCAAAGGTCGCTGTTGAAACGTGCCTGTTAAATCCCAGCTTCCCAGAATGAAATTTAACCTGCTTTTCTTACACCCCTACCTATTCTCCCTATAAACAGTGCCAATATAAAGAAATCCTGGAAAATTCCAATTCTTACCTCTACGCTTCCTGCATTTTGCTTTCTACAATGATACAGAACAGTGGCATTAATATTTAACTGATTGCACTTATTAAAAGTGCATCAAAGAGATGCTGCCCAACAACATCCTGAATTGAAAAAACTGAACAACAGAGTTCAGAGATGGATTAACCGACTGCAAACTAAGACCATGATTTTATCCACTTCAGCTATTATTGCCCGAATTATTAATACAAAACCAAACCCACAAAACCCCCAATAAACTAACAACAAAAACAACCCAAAACCCCAGCCCCCTTCAAACATCTGCCCCCAAACCTAAGCCGTGGATTTCCATATGTCAGGACCAGTTGCATTAAGAAATTCGGCAAGCGCTCCATAAACACAGTAGCTACATTCAAATACCCTCACTATGCTTGAAAATATTGATTTTATGATTACCCATCTGTCGCAGTGAGGTTCGTTATGGAGTAAGGTGCCACTCAACATGCATAGAACAGCAGCACAAACCCAATATTTGCTTAGAATTTACATCAGGGCTTAAGGCTGCTGATGTTTTATTCGCGTTGCTCCCAAGGTGTGTTCAGATAAGCGACCGGTGGGATTGTAACCACCCATTACATGGCTCGGGTCTTGGGACATGTCCTGCTCTGGAAAGCTGTGGTTTCAGCTGCTGGACACAGAAAGACTGAGAGCGGTGCTATGGGGGGTTGATCTTTCTGTGTCTTAGACAGGGAGATCTCGAGTCATGCACGCTTCAGGAACAGTCAGGCAGTTACCCTCAAACACCACATTCCTGGTAGAACCACCCCTGCACCTCTGGGTATACCCAGAATTTTTGGCTTACTAACCTGTAGAAAAAACAAGCAGCCACAGCAGGCAGACCTTCTGTGCTAGCTTGAAGTTTGTTAAAATATACCTATATCTATACCTATACCTATATCTACACCTATAAAGTTTTCACAACTTTTTTGTGGCCATCCTGCCTGCTGAATTGATCTTTATTTCCATGGCTGCCCATCCAGTGTCCTACGTCTTTGTGAGCAGCATGGAAAGGATCGTGAGCTGCATAATTCAGCAGTGGCCAGCAAGAGTGAAAACACAGAACAGGACTGCTGTGAAAGTTCCTTTAAAATACAGGATTCAGCCCAGGATGAACTCTCTGTAGTACTCACTTGCAGAGAAAACCAATGCTCCCTGTAAGGAAACCCATCAGCCAAGCACAGCACCAGCACTTGCTGGTGTTCACTGGTGTATCCGAGTCACTTCCTAACCACTGAGGCTTCACACATCCGCATGCAGGAAGCCCATTTAAATTCCACTGAGAGTCAGGCTAGGACTCAGATCCCACGCTTGTCTCACTTCTCAGGCAGCACGTGCTTTTTCAGCAATATAAAGACAAGATTAATGAAGACAAGTCCTACAGGTGATGACTCCAGGCCCTGACCCAACAGACTGCCTGCTCACGTCTCTGCCTTCCCACTCACACCATTAAGCAGGGCAGGGAGCATCTTATGAGTAGCCCTTTCTAATCTGAGCATTTCAGGAGTTCTTGGAGACCGCTGAACTTAATGCATTAGCTCCATCCCCGACACCGAGAAAGCTTTAAATGGAAAGTTCACCAAGCAGTGCAAAAATCAGTGAACAGTGCAGTTCCCTGGAACAGTTCATGCTCTGAAATTACATAAGTGATCTGAATTGAGTGAGAACTACAACCCTTGGGAGCAATTTCCAGCAGCGCTAATGAGAGCACATTGAGTTCTTTATGTCCAGAAGCTGTCACTGTTTGCAGGAGTATTTAGAGCACATCTTGATGCTGACTCACAGATGCCAAGCATATTATATCACCTTTTTGGTGGTTCTGTTTAGTCAGCTATAAAGTTCAGCATCTGGTTTCCTTTTGGGAGTTTATTTATATAGGACACCTACTTATATTCTACACAAAGGGAGACGAACTGTAAAGACACAAAGGACTGATGAGTAAATGGAGCATTAATGTGGATACAGAAGAACACATTGGGTTATATGTACATAGGACCAGGGGAAAAAAGGTATGAGAGGATTACTCAAGTGTTTCCCATTACCATTTTTGGGAACCAGAATACTTAAGTTGTTAAATTATCCAGGACAGCCATAGTGAAGAAGCATCACTATCCCTTAAATCAGTTGGAAGACTTTAAGGTGGCTTTCCAAGTTTCTATCTTGTTTGCTGAATAGTTTTAATAGGCGAGTGTTTGAAATGCTCTGGTATTAGCACACACTTGAAAAGGGGCAGCGAGTGAGCCGAGTGGAAAAGAGAAGCTGTGCTTTTATCTCCGATTCTCACCAAAGGTTCAGAGTTTCACAAAAAGACTTTTATTAGCCAGAAATGTTAATAATGCTGAAGTACAAACCCCACTGGGTAGGAAGCAGCGGTTCCTCTTTCTCATCACTGTGACTTGAAAAATACAACACTAGGTAGGTTCTGGTCCATGAATGCAGGCTATAGAAAACAGACTGTGCCATATTTTACCTTAAAAAATAACATTAAAAGTTACCCTTTGGTGTCCTTCCTTTTCCTATGCTCAAAATGTCTCTTCCCTAACAATTTCTATTTAATATTTGATTTTGCAGGCTGGTGGTTTGTGCCACAGGAAAGTTTGCAATCCCATCCTTCAGACCGTGCTGCTGTTCTTGCCATCTTTTTCTGACACGGTATCAAACTGGATGCTGAAAATCCCAGCTCTCGGGCCAACCCACATTTCATTCCCTCTCCCGTCAAAGCTGCGCTCCAGAGAGCGGGAGCTGTTACGCTTCACGTATCGGTAACTGGAAATGTGCTGGTTTCCAGCACCCACCTTGGAATAGACTTCAAGGCTTCTTTCTCCCCCTCTCTCCTAGAGCAGCTGTGTGATGGATATTTCAGACATGTGCCACCAGAGGGAGATGACAAAACTCCACAAATGAAAAAAGACGGGAATTGACTGAGACAGCTAAAAATGGGTTTTTCTCCCTCTAGATGGCTGGAAACCAACCACATTTCACAGTACAAACTAAGCTCAATGTGCATGCCATATCTGATGAACATTTAAGCTTAATTTACTATTTTTTCCTCCAGTACAGCAAGAACAAAAAAGGAAGAAAGGATCTTCCTATTCTGGAACGTTATCCAAATGCTACTTTTTAACCATTTACATTGATTCATTGTCAAAATAAATTCTGATGGCAAAAAGTAGCTGCTAGTTTCTTCACAGAAGAGATCTCAAAGGAAAGTCCAGATGAGTTTTTGGACAATACCATGCAAATATTCATTTGGTTGATTCATTTGATTTACATTTAGCACAAAGCTCACACACAGCTGTCCCTTCCCTGAGATCTTTGACATTGGTGCCTGTACAACTTGAGGGATCTATTCTGTATAAGAATTATACATTATCTTTCCAAAAAAGTCTGCTCATTATAGAGAAATATAATAATGGGAGAAAACTGATCTGATTTAAAGTTCTTATTGCTCTTAGACTCACAGAAAGTGTTAGGTTGGAAGGGACCTTTAAAGCTGATCCAGTCCAACCCTGCAGTCAGCAGGGACATTGGTACCAGATCAGGGTGCTCAGACCCCATCAGTACCTTGAATATCTCCAGGGATGGGGCCTGCAGCACCTCTGGGCAACCTGTGCAGTGATCGACCACCTCATGGGGAAGAGCTTTTTCCTCATATCCAACCTAAATCTGCCCTTTTCCAGTTTAAAACCATCACCCCTCATCCTATCGCTCCATGCCCCAGTGAACAGCTCTTCCCCAGATTTCCTATAGGCACCGTTCAGGTCCTGGAAAGTTGCTGTAAGGTCCCATGGAGCCTTCTCTCTCTTCCAAGGCATTTCTTTAGCCTCTCTTTCCAGCTGTGGGATTACTTCTAAACACAATTTTTATCTTCTGTAGCCAGAGATTATATCTGTGAAAGCTGCATTTTCATACCATGCCTTTGCCTCTCCAGATAACCAACGCTCCTAGTTTTTGAGGTTACATTTGACAACTGCTGGACTAGAGCACTACCTACTGGTGTCCAGTGCAAGTGCCTGCAGGGAACCCAGTTGATCCAGTTGCTGCTTATTATTCTATGAGGAAACCTGCACCCGTCACTCGAGGCTCAGCAGAGAATAAGGGTTATTATCCAAAAACTGAACTGTGCTATAGGTGCAGAGAGACCCTGCCATGGGACTGAGCCCCCAAACCACCCAGCCACAGTCCTACAGCAGCAGAAACTGCACTGAAGGAGCAGGGAAAGCCAAACCAAAAGGGAGAGGTTGCTTCTTGGTTTCCTTAAAGCCTTTCTTATCATCATTTTAATATTCAAAACACACTGAGAGGTATTAGTATCACCTTAGAGAGAAATTGAAAGAGGCATAGGAAAGAAACCCAAGATCGTCTGTGCAAACCGAGGTAGGCGAGGCAGGCAGCAGAGTCAGAGCCCGCTGCTCTGCTTTGTCCTCCTTGAAATTCATTAGATGACCCGTCCCCAGCCAGACTTTTTCTACTGGCTTCTTTTTAAAATAATGAGCTCATAACGTATGGGTACAGCAGACATTGCTGGTGTTTGGTGCAGTTTCAAGAACACGTTTTAGGACTGCAGGTGTGTTGGGGAAGGTGAAATACAGGAGAGCACGGTGCTCTGCCCCCTCGCCTGCCTCCACGGCACACAGCACTGGGAGGCAGATCTGCAGACTGAAGGACTGCTCTGGGTTTCAGTTGCTATCTATTTATAAGCAGAGCCAGATTTTTAACAGAATCATCCTTCCAATTAGCACAATTCGACCTTTTGTTTTAGTCTAATCAAGTAACAAGACAAAGAAGAACATCGTGTGGTGGTTTTCTGGGCAACACCAGCAATAGAAACAGAACAATGAGACGGATACTTCACACCCCACGAAACAACATAACAACAAAGTCTGTTAATTAAAGCGTTTTTCTTCGGCATCTATCCCTTTCACTTCTGAATTATTTCTTTTCCTTCAAGAGACAACTGAAAACCTCTCCACTTACATTATTCACGAAAACTGCTCTGTCACCAGACATACTTCTTGCTCGAGCACTTAGATTAAAAACCCATACTACATTTATCTGAATGGCAACACACTGTTTTGAAGACCCTGCCATCACCAAGGAGCCTTACTGTCCAAATCCTTGATCCTATTTTGGATTTACCTGAAAAGATTTCTCTCTGTGAGGAACCCACACAAATTATAGGCTGCGGTTTGCCTTTTAGAGTTGCCCCAGATTTTCCAGTTGTAAGAAAGGAGCATTCCTAATGCTCCTGGCTGTTCACACAAGCTCTGCTAATGCACACATGAAGTTTATGCCATACCTGGCTTGTAAATCTGTGCTCCAGAAATATTTGGGAAAGACAAAAAAGGAAAGCCATTTCCAATTCCTTTCTTTCAGCAAAACACTGGTTATTACAATAGAGCTTAGCATATCCCTAACTGGTTTTACATCGAAACAAAGGGAATTTGACTTCAATGAAAGTAAAATTTAACCTGTCACTGGCGGTTTTCTTTTCCTCCCTTGAGTGGCACAGTTGTTTCAGTGCAGAAAAAAATGAAGGAGAAAATTATATATATAAAATAAATTAAGTGAATTCCACTCCCATTACAGGCCTTGCTTACCAGAGGAGGGTAACAGTATTCACACAACTGGAGAGCTGAAGGAAGGAGGATAGTGGAGGTCACACCAAACAAGTGGTTTTAAACTGGAAAAGGGCAGATTTAGGTTGGATATGAGGAAAAAGCTCTTCCCCATGAGGTGGTCGATCACTGCACAGGTTGCCCAGAGGTGGTGCAGGCCCCATCCCTGGAGATATTCAAGATATTGATGGGGTCTGAGCACCCTGATCTGGTACCAATGTCCCTGCTGACTGCAGGGTTGGACTGGATCAGCTTTAAAGGTCCCTCCCAACTCAGCACATTCTGTGATTTTATAAGTGAGGGCTGCTGGATCCCTTGGCTCAGTCGGCTTCAGCTGGGGATCAGCTCTGCCCACAGCAGCAGCACCTTTTGCCCACCACATCCCCACCATGTCCCCACCCCGTCCCCCCTGGCTCCCAGCCTAAGGGAGGAGCTGCCACCAGGGTCAATTCAGACAAAGGTTTCTCTCATGATCCGTGGCTATATTTCCAATTAAATGCCATTACCAGGCAGCAGGTTTCCAGCAACACCCTCTATTATGCACAATGACTACTGTTAAAATACCACTTGCTAACAATTAGAGTGTTAATCATGACTTAATTAATGCATTTTTTTTTCCCTATACAGGATAAAATTATGGGAACTGGAATAAGA
>NW_010171081.1:12840-23183 GCF_000695765.1 Mesitornis unicolor | reverse complement strand
AAAGAGTGAAATCTGTTAATGACCTGCAACTCCATACTGCGGATAGGGAACGAACTGAAAATTTATGAACATCTATATCGTAACTGGGAAAAAAGTTCACTGTTCTTATCTCCATAGCAAAAGACCTTGTGATAGACAGAATCTGCCTCGAAACTAAAATCTAACTGTAATATAAAGTCCATTTTATAGTTTCAAAGAACTGTTGCGCTTGTAAACTTCTTACATCTTAACCTGTATAAAATAATTTCTCTCTCACTACCAAGCAGGATTTCGAGGTCTGTGGAGCAAGATGATAATATTTACACAGAAGATTTTGTTAAAAGTGCAAAACAGTGACAGGTGATAAAGTAAATGGTTATTTATGTATTTATTGTTATAGAGTTACCAGTATATGGAAGGATTCTGGCTAGTAGAGGTGCTGGGATAGTTTCTCCCAAATTTTTTTAAAATTTGAGAAATTTTCAGGTAGAAACAGTGAGGTAAAATCAGCTGTGATAAGTTCCTAAGCTCAGTACAACTAATAAAGGAAAACTGGCAGTGACAGAACAGAACAGACCCAATTTAAATTATCAATTCCAATTCTAAACAACGCTCTGTAACTTAAATTAAAATAGATTCTGCTGACACAGCAGTAATATCAAAAGGAAACATTTTGGTTAAGCCTATGTTTGCATGGGGTTTTGTTAATTCATTTGTGAACATTTCCTGTGCCCCGATTCAGGATGATGAAAATATTTCACCTTGGGGTACTAACCCAGGTAGACCCAGAGTAACTCCTGGGTGACGAGCACTGCCCCAAAACCTCCTCCCTTGTTCAAGGAGACTAAACTGGAAAGAAAACACGTTTTGGCAAGGTGAGATGCGGGAACAGCTCGAGGCAGTGGCGGCTGTTCAACACAACGCAGTCGTATTCACTTCTGCTCCCTGCCAAATATACTGGAAAATAAAGAAATTTAACAGGACCGAGCAAATGGAAACGCAGAGACCTACCCCAGTCCTCTAAACACCCTTAGCTCCCCTTGGCAGAGCTTTTAAAGTTAAATATACAGAACTCAAACAAGCATCACTGCACTAAGAGATTTTGAAAGAGGAGACAGGAGCAAACGTTTGATTGGGATGCTCTCAGTATAAAAACTTCAACACATCAGTACTTGAAATACTGAGTAGGTTAGAGCAGGTTTACTGATGAATTATTAATAATTTAAATTGTTAATATGCATACAGAAAGTATAAGTGTATTTGCAAAAGAAAAGAACCCATCCCAAAGCTGAAAAAGAGCTTAAAAATGTTGAAAGCGATGGCCTGCTCTATATAGTGCCCAAATCTTAAGAAGATTTCTTCTTCTAGTTGGACACAGTCAGATTTTTAATTTGAACGATCCAATATCAGTGGCAGATTAGAAAATAACACAGGAAGCAATTGAAGACAACCACAACAAACTACAGCCTATAAAAATATAATGGAAATTGAGGACCAATTTATTAAAAAAGATAAACCTGTCTCAGAAGTCTAAACCCATGTAGCTTACAGCTTCACATCTGACCTGTACATAAAGAACTATGATATCCTTGTAATGCAACTTGTTTTGGTACAACTCAACACAATTTGAAGCACGGTCCCCAAATTTAGCTCAGTGCAGAATCTGAGAAGTAAAGACTATCACATCATTGGGCTTGCATAGAAGAAAATGGGAGGAAAACCCCAACACCACCACCTGATACATGAAAATTGGCCATGTTGATCATCAGGGATCCAGTTCAGACTGCAACTTTGGTACCTACCACTCTAAACCAAAACCGGGGCACTATCGCCTATAACAGCGTCCTATAGCTCAGCGCATGCAACAAATCCTCTCCTGGAGGAGAAGGACCTGGGGGTGTTGGTTGACAGTCGGCTCAACATGAGCCAGCACCGTGCCCACGTGGCCAGAAAAGCCAACGGCATCTTGGCCTGTATTCAAAACAGTGTGACCAGCAGGGCCAGGGAGGTGATCATCCCCCTGTACCTGGCACTGGTGAGGCCGCACCTCGAGTGCTGTGTTCAGTTCTGGGCCCCTCACTAGAAGAAGGATGTGGAGATTCTGGAGCGTGTTCAGAGAAGAGCCACAAGGATGGGGAGGGCTCTGGAGAACAAGCCTGATGAGGAGCAGCTGAGGGAACTGGGCTTGTTTAGCCTGGAGAAGAGAAGGCTGAGGGGAGACCTCATCACCACCTACAACTGCCTCAAGGGAGGTTGTAGAGAGGTGGGTGCTGGTCTCTTCTCCCAGGTGATGGGGATAGAACAAGGGGAAACGGCACCAAGCTGTGCCAAGGGAGGTTCAGGTTAGAGATAAGGAGGAAGTTCTTTACTGAGAGGGTCGTCAGAAGCTGGAACAGGCTGCCCAGGGAGGTGGTGGAGTCACCATCCCTGGATGTGTTTAAAGAGCGGGTAGATGAGGTACTTAAGGATATGGTTTAGGGGGTAGACAGGAACGGTTGGATGTGATGATCGCAGAGGGCTGTTCCAACCGAGCGATTCTGTGATTCTGTGAATGATGCACAAACTCCAGGCAATTCCCTGGAATTTAATGGCAGAATAAAACCGAGCATCACCGAGAAAGCAAGGGCCAAGTCACAGGTGAAAGGAAGCAGAAATGCAATTCAAGGATCTGAACTTTCAGAGCAGTGCTTCATTAAAGACAGTTATTTTCAGATCCGCTTTAGATCAAATCCAGCTACCATTGTAATTTGTAAGCTTAAAAAGTCAGCAAAACCGTTACCAAGTTGTCGTTGCTAAAGCTCAGCTCTGAATCCTCCTGCCGTTTGGAAATTCTCTAAAGGCACATTATAGTTTCCTGCTTAATTTATCTTTTTTTATTTTAGTGAGCTTTGATATGCACAAAAGCAGGCATTTATTTTTTTTAATAACGGCAACTGCAATAACAACGAATGCAGCTTTTATTCAATAAGCCAAATCAAATGATTGCAGAAATACAGACTAGTTGTCAGGCTTCATTTCACTTTGCACTCCTATTGACATTAAAGGCCCTGCCTCCTTCGAGGAGCTGATTCTCACTGATTTAGGCTGAAGGCAAAGGAGACTCCATCACCCCTGTAACAGCCCTGCCAATGCTGTCAGAGCTGAACTCCAGCTCCCTGTTCTGTACGAGAGTAAATTGGGCTGGGAAACCATTCTCCAAGACACTCCCATTTGGCTTCACAAAACGTCATTTGTGATGGACAAACTCATTTCCATCTGGTATTTTTTTAAAACGGTGGTTGAGAAAAGTTGAATGCTACTTCACAGATATTTTTTTATGAAAAATAAAACAAAATACCTCAAACAAACAAAAAAAATCCCCTCCCTAAACCAAAACATCAAAAAACCCCAGTCCCAAAACAAATGTATTGCTCACAACTAATCAGAATAAATGTAAGTTATCCACTGACCTCCAGGTTTTCTTTTGTTACTGCTTGTTCCTCTTTGAAACGTGTAATTGGTGGCAGCAAACGCAACTCTCATTTTTCTCAAACCACTTCTATTCAGCTACCTCTGTTCCACCAAAAGAAAAATTGCATGGATATAGATCAAACAAAGAATCATATTGTGCTCAAATCTGGACAGCAAGCAGTTTCTAGCATCCAGACAGAATTTCTTTGTACTGTGCTGGGTGTTTCTTTATACAAAGAGCTCACAGGGAGCTTATGAAATTCTTCTGACATTCTTTGCAATGTTAAAAAAGTTATTTTAGGGGAAGATGACGAGCGAACAAATGAGTTATTCAAGAAAAGCGCAGATTTGGGAAGAGCCCAGCAGCCCAGCTTCTTTGCTCCTCTTATGGTCATGACCTCTTCGGGGTCAAATATAAGGAAAATCCTCATGCTTCTGAAAACATGGACAATATCAGAGACTACGTGAAAAGGGACCTGGAAGGAAATCAGAGCTAGGGATATACAGAAAGAATAGACAAGAGGCAAGAGTACTGGTATAGTAAATGTATAGTATCTTATGTGTATATCTGATAACATGTGCACATGGGTGCTGAATCAGTGCAGGATGAGGAGGGACATTTATAACGAAATTACCATGGTTTATGCATGTGGGATTCTACAACTGGGGTGGATTCTCTCTGAGAAACAGCATTTCCTAATGAAGACTTGAGATTTGGAAGATCTGGGCTCTAACTTCTCAAACTGGTTTTCGGGATCAAGATGTACTTCTAAGCGCAGCATCGTTGGGATGGATTTGGGAATTTGAAAGGGTGAGCCACGCACTAAAATGAAGAGAGGGAAACATCATTATCAAAAATACCTGTGTTTAAATGCCTTGAAAGTGTGACTCAAAGATTAACTCCCAAAACCTGGAATTAACACCAAGCACCTGATATTTGTATTTCATCACCCCCAAAGACTAATCTTAAAGTCAATGTCATTTAAAACTCAAGCAGTCATATCTGTTTCAAGGGAGATGGTGAAGATAAAATCCTGTTCTCATTTTAAAGTCAAATTATTCTGGCCAAATTAATCCCAAGAGTAACTGGTCATTCACTGGAAGTGCACCAGAAATGAGTTCAGCCTATAGGGTCCAATGAAGTAAATAGGTGTATTTCAACCTGACTTAAGCAGGCAGTATATAAAGCTGTACACTATTTATATACAGAGTGGAGAGCTTAATCTCCATGTCACTTACATGGAGATAATTTATTGTTATATCAGGTTTTTGGGTTAGGTTTAGGTTTTGTTTATTCATTTATTTTTTCCCCAAAGACTTCAAAAATATCAATTACAGCCATGGAAGAATAAAATCAGAAAGCTTTTATGTGAAGCAAGCCTGCAGAAGTTTATTCCTCTAATACTGCTAGGCCAGATCATGTTTGTTTTCATAAAGTTTTAAGTCCGAAATCATTTCCTGAGCCTTTAAGGAATTCCTTGGTTTAAGGAATTTGACAGGACACTACCAGGATGGTTGGGCCTCTAAGCCATGTACCTACAACGTCTTACAGATAATTGTATTCCTACCACACAGTTCTAGCCAAAGAGCTCAAGAAACATAAAAAGGTATTATTCCCAAAAAACTGTCACCCATTGAGAGAGAAATTTCTAGAAAACTGAACAGCATACCAAAGGAGAACTGGTGCTAATGGCAGAGAACAGACAAAGTCTGACACAGGCAGCCAGTAGAAAATAAACCCATCTCCATTTCTGCATAGGAACAATCCCAAACCAGACTGGGGCTTTGCATCACGTGGCCATCGCGTTTTTGATTCAGGTGGAGGTTCCCAAATGGTAATTTTATACCATTTATCCACCATGTGTCTCAGAGACACCGACTGCTTCTTGAGGGACTGCACACATTGCTGAGACTGCCCAGAGAGGGGTATCAGCGCACTTCATTGCTCAGATGTTGTAAAGGACAAGTATGCCTCTTCCTTGCCAAGGAAACATCAACACTTCAGAGATTTCCTGTGTTAGGTAGCATTTCTCAATTGCAATTCTTATGAATTACATATTCTATCAAACCCTTCTGGTTCTGTCTTCAGAATACAGCCAATTATTGATGTGTACAAGCCTATACTGTTTCACTGCTCAGAACATCTGCATATTCAGCTCAGTATCAACTGCTAACAAGTACTTAATATTTCTAAACCACATTTGTTCTGAAAAAGCAAGTTCAACTATGAGAACTCCAGCGACGTTGTGCTCTGTTTTCAGCATTAAATAAAGCAATGAACAGGGTCTGGGAAAAAAACTCCCTATGTTTGAATGCTAGGTTATGGTACTTACATCCTATAATATCTATAAACTGTACTATGTCTATCCCTTCTCCACGTTGCTTCTGCAGCATACAAATACCTCCTGTGCTACGCCTTGGTGTGTAAGCTCGGTTTTTTATTAGAAAAGAAACTTCTTGCTACAACAGTGAAACAAAAAACAGCTCTGGTATTCTCTTGTTACTCTCAGCCCGGTGTCTTAGCCCCACAAGTTTCTATTAATATTCCTTTTCATTTCTCCAAGGTAATATTGAAAAAACTCATTAGCATACAGCTTGAATCTGTGATGCATGACTAAGGAAAGAGACACTTTCAGAAGAGACTAAATTATATTTCTGTTTGCCATTGGTTAATTCGAATTTATTTTAGAGTTCCTTAGTTACTACAGCCTTACTACAGGAAGAAGCCAAGGTGAAACGTGGTTGGTGCGGCTCACTACTTATAGGAATTGGTTTTTGTTACCAAAATTGGTTCAGTGCCTCTGTAACTGCTCAGAAGCTCGTTTATAGGGCATGCTTTTCCTAACATTTCTTCGAAGCTCGTTTATAGGGCATGCTTTTCCTAACCATTCTTCACAGATATTCACAGAAGTTACAACTTCTATATCTGCATTTTACAAATCAAGCTTCTAATCTCTGATTAGGGAGCAAACTGCTCTGCTTCTTACCTGTAAGATTTTCATCTTGAATAGTGGAAAAGCTCAAGGCACACGAGTGTGCCAGAGATAACCAGCAGGATCAGGGATCTTCGTTTCTCAGCCTTAAGCAGGTTTTAAGGTAAGGATATTTATTTCTTAATCCATTTCTTCAATTCCAATTGAATTCAAAAGGGCAGAGTTAATACCAGTAAGCTGAAAGCTAGATATGCCCTGAAACTCATACAGATGTGCTCTGTCTGGGTGATGAAATCAGAATTTATGAATTCCTTCCCCCCAAAAAAGAAAAAATGTTTCCATTTAATAGTTACTATATGGAGAAAGCTTCTACAAAATCAATTTTAAAGCGTTAATGAGCTAGACATTATTTAATGATGAGATGTGCAAAGACTCACCTTGGAGATAACCACTAACATAACCAAAACAAGAGATGAAACAGAAGATATCTTGCTGGCATGAAGAACCAAACAGTTTCCTTAATTACTTATACACATAGGAAACCTCTCACCATAACGATTAAAGACATGAAGAACCAAACAGTTTCCTTAATTACTTACACACACAGGAAACCTCTCACCATAACGATTAAAGATCTTATCCAAGGTCTGGTGGCTCAAATAGGGCTGCAGTTCCCAGGTACGCCTATGTCCCAATTTTAGGCCTACCACGCAGGCAACAAGGTGGACAGCTTCTTGTGCCTCAGTTTCCCCCACCATAAAGTGAAGGGCTTACTGATCTGCTTCGTGGACTAACCTGGGAGTATAGTGCTCTTCAAAGCAGTGCGTCTTTGGGAATTGAAAGTGAAGGGCTTACTGATCTGCTTCGTGGAGTAACCTGGGAGTATAATGCTCTTCAAACAGTGAGTCTTTGGGAATTTCCATAATTTCCAAGAAGATGGAAAGTGCCTCAGTCTGTCTTGTAATAGTGAGCACAGGAAGCATTCAGATCCGTGGCTGACATTGGGATCCGTGTGCCCTTATCATTTGCAAGAGGCATCGAAGATCGTTAATCAAAATAAGATGCTGAGAAGTAAAACCCTAGAAAAAGTAGACTTAAGAGAAATAATTGCCACCACTAAAGAGAATATACTGCTTTTTTTTCCTACTTTCCCTGAATATTTCTTAATACCCAAAAATTTTCTCTTATATTGCTGGACAGCCATGAGAACTGGGAGGACCTCAAGCCAAGCAGCTCGGTTTGACATGTGCCGAGTGACTCCAGACTTGTGTTACCTTCCTCCATAGACCAAGCAGCAGAGATTCTGCATTTCATTGGCACGGTCCCCATAGCACATTGTGCCAAGCAGACTTATGGTGCTGTACCATTAATAACTCGCTTGTAGTAGGCACTTATGTTTTTCAGCACACCTACCACGGGCACATATGGTCTGCTGCATCAGCCTTAGTAGGCTCTAATTTCTACCCAACAGGAAAATACTTATTTTGCTCTTGAATCCACAAATCGGAATTTTCCCCATCATATTTTCACCTGAAGCATCACAAGGTACAGTTCAGTACCAGTGCAAATCACCCAGTGGGCAAACTGAAGGAAAAAGTCTCCTCTGCAGAATTCCAGCTGTTTATTGCTAAAAATCAGTGTCAAGTTTACCTCAGTCCCATCCACCTCAAAAAGATGCAGCCAAACTTTCCAAGATTGACTTGACTGTGGGCATGGGACCGTTGTCATATTACGCAGTTACTAGGCTTATTTTCCTTTGTTGTTTATTTCTTCCCAGTGTATTTAAAAGTTATTCCATTTTTCCAAATTCCAATATTTCCAAAAATTACTCCATTAAAAAGCAGTAATTCTGCAGAATAAGTCGCCATGGAAAAGTCTGACTTGACTTCTGAAATTATATGGAATATCAGCATTTCTCCCTGAACTTCCTTTTTGTTTTCTATATATTTAATATTTATATGTACGTAACAGTTACAGACACGGCCTCTGCCTTCTGACGACAGCCCAGCTCGGAGCAGCACAGGTCATATCCCAAAGCAAGCAAGCAGCTGACTGACCTCAATGCACTCTGTGCCTGTTGGAAATAAGAACACAGCTCGGTGCAGGCAGATTCTGGTCACAAGGCACTCACATATCCATCTCTTCAAGGAATTAAGAGAAAAACCCAAGTCAAAATAGCTATTCCTATCTGAAAGTCCAGCACAATCTGGCTCACAATAACGGGAGCTGTACAGTCAAGGAAACAATTTTGTTACAGGGCAGTTCTCGCAGCTCTACATTTTCATTATTTGAACACTGACAACCAGCTCCAGGTGGAAAAATAGCAAGCATGGGCTGAGCTTTGGTGACATATTCCTTAAAACAATAAAGTAGATTAAAATTGAACTGCGGACGGTTAAAAATCTTGGAAGTCTAAAATAATAGACTAAAATTTTAGCTAGAATATGGACTCTTCTTTTTAACACAAATATGTGACAGCCTATGATGATATTTTGTATACTATTTCATTTGTTTTTAAACAGTAGACTTGTCCCAGAGACTGTATTTTCTGGGTCTGAGTTAATGCAGTGTCCTATGAATAAAAAAACCCCTCATGCTGCTTTACCTACAAACAGTTGCAGGTTCCAGATGCTGTTGAAAAGATTCGCAATATCAGCTTATTGGGGTGCTTTATTTGGACTAGAATCATTAGGTTCTCCCTCAAGACTTCTTATTTTATGCCCTCAGTCCAAATACTCACATGTCCAGGAATGAAGTGTTGGTAAACTTCAAATTAAAAACCAAAAATACTACTACAGCCTACTTTAAAATATGATGTTAAAATAACTACTCCTATGAATCAAATCCAGATGCTGTTGGCTGGGTCATGTTCTCAGATGATATTTTCCTTGCATGAGAGACACCATCACTTGCTCTGATCTGCAAAAATCTTTAATTTTAAGTAATATATAAGATTTACTTAAAAAAATATTAACGAAAGCACCATTTCCCTTTTTTAAACAGATCTGTTTATACCAGTTCCAACAAAACATTACAACTAATAAGAAGGTGAAATATCTGTCCCTATAGAAAGGGACGTCCTGCTGTGCCGCGCTATCTTGTTTGCCTTTCATCTCCAAAAATATTAATCTCAATGCAGTTCCTGCTGGGATAAAGATTTATGGTTTCTCAGATTTTGGAAACAGTTAATTAAGCAGCCGCGCCGAGTTTCAGTAAAAGGAAACCCAGAACATTTTGCAAAATGCAAAACAAGGCTCCATACTCAACTTTCTGGATCCAGCTGGAGCAGGAAGGAAAGAAAACCAACCCTTTTATGGACATGAAATAATCCATGTATTTCAGAGAGGCTCATCCCCCTAGTACATTCATAGCGAAATACCAGGATAAATAGGAATGAGATGGGAACAAAAGAAATTCCTTACCTCCTTAGAGCATGGACTTGGAAAGCAAAGAGCCTGTTTGGAGGGGAACCCGTGATCCCCAATCAGCAAGGGCAGCCAGATTCAGGTACAAGGGATTCCCACTCTGGGGACTTTAGGAGAATGTGGGGTGAGAGTGGGACTGGATAGGGCATCCTCAGCTGCTCAGAGGTAAGAAAAAAGGAGATATTTTGTTCCCAAGAAGTAGCCGTTGGGCTAAAGATGAAGCTCAGGATGCTTCGCAAAAGATCCCCTTGTTTATAAAGTGTGTGGTGTCCAGGAGGGAGGAAAGGAGGAGTCGGGGAGTTTGATGTCTGTAACCTCTGTTCTTGCTTTGCTGATAGATCAAAGCTCCTAAATGGACTGAAGTCCTTTTTTGTGACTAAAAACAAGGCAAATTCCCCATTTCCTCACAGAAAAACCTCAAAGGATTCTCCTGTTTCCTCTCTCTGGGTCCCAGAGTAATGAGATGAAGAGGGAGGCCCTTGAAGTCCCCCCAGAAGGACCGGCTGTGCTCTCGCGGATGTCAGAGAAGGGTCAGTTAACGTGTGGGCTTCAGCAG
>NW_010171081.1:1720-12809 GCF_000695765.1 Mesitornis unicolor | reverse complement strand
GCAGGAATGTTGCACTGAGAAAAGGGCTTTTTTAAAATGATATTACACTGGAGTTTGCAGTCCAGAGCAAACCCACGATTTTTAAAGAGGAAATTGAAATAGCAAACACAAGTCCAAATATGCCACGAGAGAAGGAAATTTTACGCTTAAAAATTCCACTGGGAGATAATTAAGTTGTAAAAAACTTTCAGAGAAGGGGGTTTTGGCTGTTCTTTTTTGTTTGGATCTGGGGTTTTTTTCCCCTTCTTTTCCCCTCTAATCTTCCTGGAGCATAATTAAAAGCACCTTAGCTTTAATGGTCACTTAAAGAAGGTACCTTCAGCAGAGCAGCGACAACAGGTTTGAAGCTCATCAGTCCTGCTATCCACTACAAGATGCACTTTGCATCTCTGTTCTACAAATACCGATCTATCAAAACGCAATTCTGAAAACACCACAGGTATAACACAGCCTACACAATGTCCAAACTCTATGTTGTAAGTCTGGAGGAAGAGAGGGCATTACTATGGCTCCTGGTCAAGTCAGGAACCTACCGGAGTTCATTACTGAATAAACAAATCAGCTCGATGTGATCAGAGAACAGATTAAAGACAGAGCGAAATGATAGCAGTTATCTGCAGACCACCAAAACGGCGTTGGACACTGCATTGCTACAGGACTTCAACACGTGCCCAAGTGCTTTGCTGGAATAGGGCCCAAGTGTGAAAAGTCTTCGTTAACCCCCTGACCCGCTTTGGCTGAAAGTCACCAGACTGACTTCAGAGCATTGACTTGGCATTCTGGCACGAGTTAAAAACATGGAAGCATCTGATGCTAGTTTTAGTCCTACTTCTGCTTTTCCTGGGCTTTCGTAGGGTTGAGTCAGAACGGTGATGCTATTCCAAGGCAGAATTTTCGTGGCAGGATTCAGCTATGTTCTGATTTACACAGAAGAATATATTTAATGCAGAGGTACCGTGCTTGCTTGGCAAGTGGTAAAGCTATTTAACAAAACTCAAATAGCATCAAACACACAAACCATGAGTTTTTCTTCTCCTACAGAAAACAAAAAGACTTTGTGGGCACAATCTGAGTTAAAATGCAAGCAGCAGAGAAAGGTGCAAGAGTTCCTAACCCAACCGATGCAGGAAAACATCCAACTGCACATCATCCCCCTCAAAGCAACTGTCTGCAACAGCATGAACAATGCTTTATGGAAATGGGTGTTTAGGAGCAAAAGTACAAAGAAACGCTTGCTGCAAGACCCGATTTTTGACATAAGAGGCGATGTTTTCTGCTTGTCTCCCTCTCTCTCAACACTTTTTTTCCTCTCTCTCAACAAAGCAGGGAAGAGCATCGTGTCAATTCTGGAGTTCTAACCAATGCATCTGAAACTAAAGCCCTGGTGCTGCTTCTTTAATTAAAGCAACTCTCATAAGGGTTTCTAGATGCAAGAGAAGCATTATGTGGCACATGGATTTAATTTTATGCAAGTTCTTCATTGAATTGCAGATATAAACAATCTGATTTCAATCGGGGAAGGAGGGGGAGCTTGAGCAACCGATCGGGCTCCGCTCTTGCACATTAATGAACACCCCACAGAGCAGAGTGATATCCAAGAACAGACTATCAAAGTTATATTGCTGTTATGATTTAGAAATATTCCACGACACAACGTAATGCAATATCTCTTCAGCAGAGCTGCTAATGCTTTGGGAAGCAGAGCAGTTACAGCACAATGAGCATCTTACCAAGCACTGACATCAGCAAGAACCACCAAACCATCTCAGTAAGCCCTTAAGCCAGAGAATCTGCTTTTCCTTCTGAGATATTGGCTCTGGCAGAGGGTACAGCAAAAGACCACCACAGTTCATGCACTGGGTGTTTTCCCCTGGAGTTATGGCACTGGCATTGTATTCCTAAAGAACATCCTTTAAAGCAAGCAGCAAACTGCGTGGATGCAGAAAAAGAGACTTGGAAAGTTCCCTAAATATTTCAGACGTGTTTTGTTACAACAGGAAAATAATTCCCAATCAACTTTTACATAGTATAAAGCATTTTTTCACGGGTTCCCATCACATCTCCATTAAATCTGTTGGTTATGGCAGGTTTTTCTTCCAAAGGCCGTCTGAACAACAGGTATACACCATAACTATTGATGCAGGGCCTTTTTTAACGTCTTGTATCTGTGATCACTGAAGAGAATGGGAAAATTCCTCTGTGTGTTACCGTGCTGGGTCACACAGACTTCTGTGCCAGCTAACCCAGTGCCACTGGTATAAAATGTAAACTATTTTTTAAGCTATTCTTTGCCTCAGTTTGTCAAAAGGGCATAGTCAGTATAGCAGGTTAGGTATCCAGAATTATTTAACCTCAATTGTACCTTTGCCACTTCTGAGTGGCCTATAAGGAAACACAGCTTCTCAAATACATTTCCTGCAAAGGTTCTGCAATTATTTATTAGTCTTATGGCACATATCAAACATTTTAACCTGAGTTTCTATAATCTCACAGAGATTAAACTACGCAACCTTACAATTTCCCTTAATTTAGCAGGTAGTATCATATTCTCAATGAAAACAGACAAGAGTTTATGTATTTCTGTGCTTTTTTGGGAGGGTGTCAGGAGGAAAGATTATTGGTTTGAATGCTTGGGGAAAAAAACCCAAACCCAACATGAAAGGAGTACTAAACAGTCAAATGGCATCACTCCAAAAAAACCAAACTAATATTGATGAAATATGGTTTGCAATATTCATGCTGCACTTTAATGCAGGTTAGATAGGTAACCTAAAGTGTTCCAGAAGAGATACTAAATAAAATGCAGTATATGAAGTTGTGAAGTACCCTTGGCTTTGCTTAGCAGATGGAGGTTGACTCCTGAAAGACCTGTGTGTATTTAACTACTATGAAAAGTATCTGTGGGAAAGCATCTCCTGGGTCAGGACTCCCTGTGCCCCTCCACGTCAGGTTGTGTAATAAAATTCGCCTGCAATGCAGAACCTTCCCAGGATGGGTACAAAAAGTCCTACTGCAAATGGCCTTTGTGGGGCTCTGGTCTGTACAGCGTGGCACAGATTTTGGGGCAGGATCATTGATTCTGCTCTCAACTCCCTGCTGCTGTCACCCTACACCACGCTGCAATCTTTTTAGTGTATCTTTTTATTTCCATTGCTTTATAACAAGGTAACACTCGATGCTGTGTGTGTGCAGAACAAGGAGCTCGTTCGTTTGTGTGTTTGCAGTTCTGACTGTATCAGAAACAGCACTGATCTAATGGAAAAATCTGTACTGTCACAGCAGTCTCTACGTGCCTTTTCCTCTCCTGGACCTCATGTACCACAGGGTCAGTTCATCAGCTGAGCTGTTCTTGTGCCACTGAGCTGGCAACAGCTCTTGTAGTAAAAGTGCACAAATAGTCCATTCCCAGGGAGAAATGTGAAGAAAAGTTTGTTCAGTCCTCTTCAGAGAGTCAGGTTTACCTGTTTATCCCTTGGTCTAGAAAACCAGTACCAGTTAATAAACCATAGGAGTAAAACCACTTCGAACACAAGAGGTTCAAGCTTTCCAGCTCACAGTGAATTCTCAGGTCTGAAGCTCCTGGAGATGCACATTTAATTAAATGACGTGAAGCAGGACTGCACCTTGGTGATACCTATTTGTTCTCATTCAGCCACTAAGGGAATTTGTATAGATCAAACTAATGTTAAGAACAAACCTAATTTGTTTAAAACTGACTAATCTAGAGAGGTCATAATAAACTACTACTGTAGTAAATGCTAGCATGATCAATGATACCAAGTTCATGAGTAAGTAACCTAATCAATTCATAAAGGCTTTAAGTTAAATTCTGCATCCAATGATTTTCCAGCTCACCTTTGAGGTAACTTTCCTGATTTATTCCATGTGCCAGAAGCCAAACACATGTGTGTAGGCAACATGAGAGAACCTCGGTGGTTTTTGGAACACAGACACCACAAATATTAATTCATTTCTACTGTGCAACTGGTGCAGTAAGAGTGAATTCCTAGAGATCCCAGTCTTCAAGGGCAGAGATCACAAAAACTGAATGTGGAGTCTGTGAAAGTTTGGGGCCTTATCTGATATAAATGCAACTGAACTAAGGCAAATTAAATGACACCTATCCACTTAAACTAGGTGAGAAGTTGAGATTTGGGACCTCTGGATCACGGATGTTCAGATGTAAGGACTTCACATGCAGCTTGTTTCTGGTAACCAAACAAGTGATGTAAAGAACACATTGCTAACAAACGTTTCTGTATGCCACCTTTGCCACCAAGCTCGACAGATCCAAGTGTTGGTTTTTTCCCCCCCCACTCTCAAAAATGGATTGTTGATGTGGTATTTAAACTCAAAAGCAGAAAAGTAAACTCCTTTCGGACTCCATGCATAGTTTTCTTCTCCAATACCCAAATATGCACTGGAAATTCAGCAGTGGTGCCACTCAGCACTCTTGCAAGTAGTGACAAACAACATCTGCAATGGAAACAGCAGGGCAAGGTAGACAGACAGAACGCAATTAATTGCACTGGAATCCGGCCAGGACATTCAAATTAGCACCAGGATGATGAGCAAAATCTTGTCACAAAATCTGAAGCCAAATAACACCTGGAGTGCTCTTTTTGCTGGGCAGATGCAACACCAAAAGCTGGAGGATGGTAGCAGCAGATAGGGAGTTAAACAAGACCCCGATGCTAACACCGGGTGGATGCCACTGGTAAGGCTACGCACAGCGTATGTGCCTCAAGGATGTGGAAACCACCTCGAGGTGCTCCTCAAGTGTGAAGGAGAGGAAAATCAGCTTCTGGACAAAGTCATCCCAGCACATTGGGACGTGGCTGCTGACTTCTGCTCCAGTACGTTAGAAAAGATTGCAACGTGTATGATAATTGGAGTAAGCTTGTGTTCATGTGCTATGCTCCACGATGCTTTCCAGAAGAGATGAAATAACCACAGAAACTGCTTCTGGCTTTGTTCACTATGACTTAATATTATTTTCTGTAGCTCTGCAGAACCTAAACCTAAGAAAACAGCTCAGATGCTCTGAAAACGAAACACTTCACAGGATGACCTCTATTATAACGTAAAGAAAAGGAGACATAGGTACCTAAGTAGCCTAAGCAGAAGGTGGCATAGCAATCTGTAACAGTGCTCAAATTAATTAGAATTTAATTCTAGAATCAGCCTATGAGCTCCTCTTTCTCTACTCCTCCTTCACTGTAAAACAAACTCAGATATTTCTGTTGCAGAGAAGCAAAGCAGCTAAAAGGATGGGTAGTGATGAAAGGCACGACGCTGAAGGATGGAGACGGAATCTGCTGTCCATCCCCGATTCAGATGCTGCCTGGTTATAGGAAAGCTTTAAGATGCAGATCGGTGCCTATTAAAATTTCTGAGGCTGCACTTCCCCCTGCCTGAAGCTGCTTTCTGTACAAGGAAGATAACAAGGCTTGTTTGCCTCCTGGAGAATGGAAAAGATAAAAATAACCGGTGTCAGTAACTGGTGTGTACAAAATGCTGTGTTCTCTGCAGATAACTGTTGTACGAACCCAGGAAGTGAAGGGGGGAAAATAACCTAAGCTTGGCTTTGGTTTTTCTAGGAGACAAAAGCACGGGGCTCCTAATTGTTATTAATTTTTGCTTTTTTAAGCTTTCAGCTTTAGATCTTCTACAAAAACAAACAAAACCAAGCAAAACACAACCAAAAATACACTTAACCTTTAATTTTTTTTTTACTTTTAATAACATGACCTAGCAGATCCCATCATGATTCACCATTAGGGGTATGGAAATGCTTGCTCTGTGATGGAGCGTGGAGCTCCATGATCTGTCTCTGGATGTGCTGGCACATGGGCTTGTTGTAGCTCATTAGCACTTGTAAAGCTACAATTTGCTGAATAACACAGGTAGCACAGCTGGTGGTAGCTTGGACACCCCAAGTTACACGTGATATCGCACAGGATGAAGCAGAGGAGAAGCCCAGCCTGAAACAGAGGTCCCAAACTCCAATTGTGGTGTCCTTAAAGGACACAGGCTACTAGAGAAGAAAAATCAAACTGCTGAACTAGGACTTGCAGCGAGAACTATCATTATCGGTTCTAAAATAGCCTCAATTCAAGCAATTTCTCTGACTTTTTGAGTGTTGAGGGATCCTGCACTATATAATAAATACACATTTCAGGTGTGTATATATGATATAAACTTATTGCTTGTCTTCTCTTTTCCCAAACCTTGCTTTCAAATCATCTATCTCCCCCGAATCTTAACATTAACTTCTTATTTCTCTCATCTGTAGGCAAGCCAACATCAGAACAAGCAAGCAGGTATGGATCATGCTCTACTGGCTCCCAGGGAAGCAAGGAAAACGCAGTAAAGCTTTGAATGGGCTTTGAATATCAGAAAAATCTTAGGTAATAGCTCCAATTCATAGTATTTCTGGGTTATGGGAACCTAAAGCAGTAGAGAAGATGAGAACTGAACAGGCTTGAAAATAGCCTCAAAGATTAGTGCTGCTCAGAGGTTATAGGCAGTGTCAAACATCTGACCAGAAAGGAGCAGCTTCAGGAGCACGGCTCTGATTTACAGGCAGCAGGACAAGAAAAGTATTACTATTATGTTATTAATATATTATTATTAATATTATTATTATTGTGCCATCCCAATGAGACTGAGTGCACCCCAAAGAAATCCCCAGTGTAATCCCTTCTGTGGTAAATGGAGAGTACAGACAACCCAGCAACCTGGCTTCAGACCCTGATGGTCCATATGTTTCCTAATGCCTGGTCGTATACGATGTCACTGCTGCTACAGAGCCAGCTGAACCCTTTATATCCCTGAGCCAGGGCCAATAGGTGCAGCCAGGTTCCCAGTACAAGTGGTTTATACTGGGCGAGCGTGCGGCGAGGTCCAGCAAGGCAGACAGGCTCCAAAACCAGGCGAGCAAGAGCTGCCTGCCAGCTCCCTAATTGTGGAGTTGGTGTCTGCTGGGAAGCCAGCTGCCTTCCCAACCTTCCAGATGGAAACGGGAGTGTGCAAGAGAATAGGGAATCAAGGGGACATGGAAATCAAATTAAACAAACACGATTTTCATCACAATCGGGGTCTGCTTTGCCTGGCCCTCTTTTATAAAAGGCACTTCAGGGATTTTCTTCTTCTGCATATGGTGAAAAAGTAAGTTGAGCACATAAGGTGATAAAGCAAATGTAGTAGATAGCCTCTCATATTTGGCTCAGCTGTCTAATCTGAACGCATACAAGCACATTTAGCAGCTATGAGTGAAAAGTTCTGAGGTTCCTTTTCGATTATTTGACTTTTGCATGAATCTCATCTAAATCCTTGCAGTCTGCAAGCTGAAACCGCTGGTGTTCCCCTCCTCACTGCTTCCACTCAGGGCAGTAACACCAAGACTTCCTCCTAATCCTAATCAATAAGAACAAGAGATAGCAGCTCTGCGGAGCCCTGGAGAAGAGAGGAGGTAATTTCTTGCTCACACAACACTTGATGATGCCTGAGATAAGATGAACACTTGTCTGAACAAGCTTCCTTATACAGAATATTAGCAGAGCGTGGAGGGAAGAGTTCCAGCTGAGTCACTGGTGTCAACACCAAGGTATTTATTGCAGTGTGCCATGTTTATCCTTAGTTACACAATGAGCCATTTTCAACAGTGTCAAATGAATGTAAAATTAACACATCCGCCTGTTGCTAGTACACGGTTAGGACCATTAAGCCACAGCTGAGAATGGCTGCAGAAATCTGATAACGTCATTACAAATCACTGCAGCTTCAGTACCAGCAAGTGAATCCAAGATACTGGACAACCCTCCCAAAACTCTGCATTTGGCCACCATCATCGGGAGAGCTTAGAAAGAAAACCACATGGCCCTCTAAATGAAACCAGTGCCTAAGTGGGTTAAGAGCTAGTTCAGATAACACTACACAATAACTTAACATTCGTACCAGAATTTACAAGTTTTATTACACAGAACAAGAAGGAGCACAGATGCGATCAAACCAAATCAGAATATTAATGCCTAGAAACGGTGGGAATCCTCACCCGCCTCCTTCTTGAGCTACAAATGTTTTGCAGAGACGCAACATCAGTTTTTAGGTCTTCCAGATATTTTCCTCCACAAGAGACAGCCCCACCAGTTTTTCTTGCCAGTAAGGGCATCTGAATATGTGTTTCTATATTGATACCAGTATTTCATATGAAGTAGCCAACTGCCTTCAAGCTGAACAATAATCAGGTAGAGTGTTATACAGAAACAAACTTAAAATACTTTATCATTAATTTAGCCGCTTAATTACTCAAGTTCTCAAGATTAGAACAGTATATTTTCCAGAGTTTCTAAACCTACAAAGGAAAACATACAAACACCAAGAAAAAAATCAGTTCCAGAAAAAAAGACTTTAGAATTATCTATCGTATAATGAAAAAAACTGTGGCAAACCCAGGAAGCCCGCTTGATTACTAAAAGAACATTTGTTCAGATTTACACATCAGCACTTCAGGAATTTCCTGTGCTGATGCTCTATTGCTCCTGCACTGAACTCCTTCAACATTTTATGGGATAGGGAGGACAGTGGAACACTGATATCTTTTAAAATAACAAAAGTATCTTAAGGCAGTAATGCTGATAAATACAGAATGCTATGAGTTTATCTTCCTAGTTACCTCCTAAGGAAGTATTTTCATTAAATCCTCATTAGAGTGCAATTGCCTAAGACTTTATGTGTAAAGAGAGCCCAAAGCCATCCTAAAGCCAACCAAGTCCTTCACGCCACTGTCCATGGATTTCCTTCCTGTCCAAAACCCAGCATCTAAGCACTATTTGCCTTCAGTGTGATGGCAGATGTTGCTTTTACATTTCCTGGTGACCTAAAAGTTCGTTCCAGTTTCCCTGGACTGGTAGTTACCTTTGCAGAATCGGACATTAAATCTCCTTGGGTATTTTCCTAATGTGGCAGCAGGATTAAGGCCAGGTCCCTTGAATTGTGCCATAGCTGCGTCAAAATGAACAAAAGGAGTCTTTACAAAATGAGTTTATGACTCCCTTTCTGCTGCTGACTCGTGGGTCCTTTCCACAGACAGAGATTTCCATCAGTAAAATGAGCTTTGATCCGGGTTCACAACTGATGGAAACTAATTGGGATGTGGTTCACAGTTCAGGTGAATTAGTGGGGCCCAGCTGACCTTATTCTAATTTGATAGCTTCTCCCACTGCACATTTGCATTCAGAAATTAAACTCATCCAGTCAAATTCCAAATACCTTCATATCCTCTCCAGTCATAAAGACCATAAGGAACACATGTTCTTTGGCCTTTCAGACGTAGTTATTAGCCAGCAAAGTACTCCAACTAAATGAATCTCTCCCTGTTGCCACCTTCTCTCTTTTCCAGGTCTGCTTTACAATACTTCCCCCTCTATTTTGTGTACCAGAATTCATCTTCCTCTGTTACTACAAGTGAACTGAAATAGTCGGTTTTAGCATTAGATGAACTTAAAATTAAGCTTATTTTCCCTGTTGCTAGTTAGTCTTGTACATAGCTTATTTCCTTGGAGTACCAGGCATATAGTGATGAGGTTATCCATTGCTCATGAGCAGGGATTTGACCTCACAAATTTGTACAAACATCATCACAAAACCAAGCACGTAAATGAAGCAAGTGTTTGGTAGAGCCAAATACAACCCACATTGGAAACTTCACGTTTCCTTCTTACCCCCTCCTCTGTGGTTACTCAGAACTATTTGCATTTCCTTTTAGCGTTACGGGAGCTCCTTTATTTCTCCACCATCCAACCGGTATTTACCAGGAAACCATTTTTGGCAGCTGACACCCGCACAGCATCCTCTCTTTCTGTTTTTATCCTATCTATGACCTTAGAATGCCTCCTGCAGCTTTTCCACCTGACGCTGCTGGAGCTGCGTGCCAAATATCTCCAGGTATAACAGATGGCAGAGGAGCCGTCTGCATTTTCAGCTCGGAGTCCATCTTTTCAACAGGTTACGTATAACAGATGGCAGAGGAGCCGTCTGCATTTGCAGCTCAGAGTCCATCTTTTCAACAGGTTACAACAGTTTATGCCACCATCCTTTATGCTTTTTTCCCCCTAAAAATCCCTAACCCACCACCCTGCATTCTGCAGTCCGTGTGTGCTGCTGGAACAGGGAAGATGTTTGGAGTGGTGTAGGGCTAACAACAGTTTTGGGGTGTGTAGATGCAAAGCGTTTCCTGTTACTCCGATAGGGAAGATCTATTTCTTTAAACATCTTTGTAACAGTATCTATAAAAACGTCTGTTCATCATGATTTCTGGCCTTAAAAGCCTCCTTTCATTGGAAAGCACGGGCGAGAGGGGAGAGGCAGGAATCCAAGTTCTATTTAGCATCTCTATGGCTTTTTAATGATCTCTTCAGCGTCTTAAACGCTCATTTAATATCTCCTGTCATCATTTTTCAGAGTCCCACACAATCCCGAGCGTTGCTGTCTGTTTTCACAGCTCTGGGCTCTCTCCAGCATCACAAGGCATCAGCAAGCTTTTATTCCTGTCTGAACGGGCTGGGGTAATGGTCACATCCATCACAGCAGCAATTCGTTGTGGTAATCCCAAACGTCCCCAGCGCAGTTCATTGCTGGCGAGTCCATAAAGTCTGGTGTTCCTGTGCTCAGTGGGAATCTGTCCCATTTCACCTCCTTTAGAGCCCCTGTCTTACACGGGGACACCAAGCACTGATGTTCCAGCCCAGCCACATCAGCGCCTGGGAAAAGCCACTGCCTCTCAGTCAGGCCCTTTCATTACGATCATCTCCCTTTAAAAAGTCCATTATTGGTTTTAGTGCCTCATAAATTTTATTTTTCTTCCTTTCGGTGAAACTGAAGAAAGAAAAATGATTTCCACTTACATTTCCTGTCAAAATTTAGTGCCTCATAAATTTTATTTTTCTTCCTTTCGGTGAAACTGAAGAAAGAAAAATGATTTCCACTTATATTTTTCTGTCAAAATTCATACCGTCTCCTCCATACCCTCTCTTTTACTCATTTACTAAGATATCTCTAAAATTTTGCTGTCTTCCCTGTTCATATT
>NW_010171081.1:0-1689 GCF_000695765.1 Mesitornis unicolor | reverse complement strand
GCTTTCTAACGTCTCTGTTCGTTCAATTTGGCTAGAAACACCTTGACTGTAGTTTTTACATTAACCTCTCTCTCTTATAAGCTTATTTGAAATTAGGATCCATACACACACCCTTTTCTTCTGTTTTTGTTTCCCATTTTGCATGGCAAGTCCTCTGTGGAAATTAATTTGACAGGAACACGCACTGTGCTGCTGCTTTTTCTGGGTAACTTATTCTTTCCAAGCAAGTTTTCGTATTTAGAGCTGAGAGAGAAGAAAAACCACACCATGTACCATATAAGTGTTCGAAGAGAGATAAATTTGTGACTTATTATTTACGCTGGCTATGAAACAGGCATCTTCAAGATACTGATCTTCTAATACTGAATAATGACTTTACTCTAAAGTGAGCTTTTATACTGTACCTCTCTACAGTACTTCTGGTTTTCTGTGCCTTTTCATCTCCTTTATGACTATTCAGGCAGTATAAAAAGACAGAAAAATAAAATAAAAGAGAAAAAGCATGACAATTCTTCCTTTTTTCCCTTAAAAAAAGTGAGATTTGGAATTGATAAAGTTGAAAATATTTCTTTTTCAAATTAACAGAACAACCCAGTGTTGGGTTTTTCCTGAGAAAGTTAATAAAATAGGTATTAAAATAGGTGTATCTGACCCAGGAGAGGTTGGAGCAGACGGTGCTGTACTTTGTGTGCAGCCTGGCACTTACACTGACATTCCTAAAACTGACTCTTTTCAAGATTGTAGGTTTTTTTTTAGGGAAAAAAAACCCACAGGCAAATCCCTACTGCATTACTGTTTTGTGTCCCTTCCTCGCTCTTTGCATCAGGGAAAAGACAAGGAAGGACCCAAGGGCAACAGCACTGAGACTTGGAATGGAAGATACTGGTGGGAAAGGGACGTGAGGAGAAAAAAGGCCCAAAGGGAGTGCACAGGAAGAAATGTAGACTTGGGATCATTGGAAAGTCTTCTGCCATCTGCTTTTGTGAGCAGAAAACTGAGACAAATACTGAACACCGCTCCTGAATGACAGACTCGGCTGAATTCCCCAGTCAGACCATGCCTCCCCACAATAATGCACGAAAACCTGAGTGGAGGAGCTTTCTTCCCTCCCTTGACAGAAGCAAAGCCTGCAGCTACGCTGGCAAACTCCAAAAAGGTACTTCTGGCCCAAACTAAATGCAAAGCTACATACGAAAAAAATATATATATATGTAATTAAAGCTCAAACTCACTGTTTATTAAGAGCAATAAAATCTAACATTCTCTCCCCTATAAATTTAGCATTTGGTTAAGTTTATTTAACCGGTAATTTCCAGAAAGTCTTCCTCAAAAATCACTGTGTCCCTGTCCTCTCACTACAAGTCAGCAGAGGAGTTGGGAGATGCTTCACCTTGTAGCAGAGGACAGCACTGCTGGGAAAAAGAGATGAATTATGGTTTTTCTTATGTTTTAAGAATTATAGGGGAATATCTACAATTCTGTGATGATTAAATGACGACTGGGTGCAGAAATGTCAAACCTTTAGCTGGAATATTTTGTCTTTGAATGTTTTGGGTTAAGAAGTGGGAGTAGGTGTACGGGAGAAGGTTTAGAGGTGGGAAGAGATAGAGAATGGGGCAGGAAAAGCAGCAAGGTAAGCAATATATGTATACATATATTTATATATTATATATATGTGTATATGCATGT
>NW_010171080.1:48551-88996 GCF_000695765.1 Mesitornis unicolor | reverse complement strand
CTGGATTTATCTCCATTCACCACAACTCTGTACTCGGCCATCCAGTGAGTTTTTAACCCAGCAAAACATATGCCTGTCCAAGCCATGCCCAGCCAGCTTCTCCAGGAGGATACTGTGGGAGATGGGGTCAAAGGCCTTACTAAAGTCCAGGTAGGCAACATCCACAGCCTTCCCCTCATCCACCAAGCAGGTCTCCTCATCATAAAAGGAGATGAGATTAGTCAAGCAGGACCTGCCCTTCCTGAACCCATGCTGACTGGCCCTAATCACTTGGTTGTCCTGCATGTGACGTGTGATGGCACTCAGGATGATTTGCTCCATCACCTTCCCTGGCACTAAGGTCAGACTGACAGCTCTGTAGTTCCCCGGGTCTTCCTTCTGGCCCTTCTTGTAGATGGGCGTCACGTTTTCAAGCCTCCAGTCGACTGGGACCTCCCCAGTCAGCCAGGACTGTTGGTAAATGATGGAAAGTGGCCTGGTGAGCAGTTCTGCCAGCTCCCTCTGGTGTAGCAGGTCGCTAACCACCTCTTCATGGATTATGGGGGCTTCACTGTGCTTACCATCCCTGTCTTCCTGCTCAGGGGACTGGGTACCCAGAGTACTACTGGTTTTCCTACTAAAGACTGAGGCAAAGAAGGCATTAAGTACCTCAGCCTTTTCCTCATCCCTGGTCACTATGCTTCCCCCCACATCTACTAGAGGGGCGAAACTCTCCTTAGTTCTCCTTTTGTTGCCAATGTATTTATAGAAACCCTTTTTATTGTCTTTAACAGCACTAGCTAGATTAAGTTTCAGCTGTGCTTTAGCCCTTCTAATTTTCTCTCAGCACAGCCTCACGGTATCCCTGTACGCCTCCTGAGATGCCTGCCCCTTCTTCCAAAGATCATAAACTCTCTTCTTTTTCCTGAGCTCCAGCCAGAGCTCTCTGTTCAGCCAGGCCAGTCTTCTTCCCCACCAGCTTGTTTTCCAACACACAGGGATGGCCTGTTCCTGTTCCTTTGAAGAGTGTCCAGCCTTCCTGGACTCCTTTGCCTTTCAGAACTGCCTCCCAAGGAACTCTGCCAACCAAGTCCCTAAACAGGCCAAAGTCTGCCCGCCAGAAGTCCAAAGTGGCAGTTCTGCTAGCCCCTGTCCTTGCTTCTCCAAGGACTGAAAACTCTTATCATTTCATGATCACTATGCCCAAGGCAGCCTCCAACCATTACATCCCCCACAAGACCTTCTCTGTTTGCGAACACCAGGTCCAGCAGGACACCTTCCCTTGTTGGCTCCTTCACCAGCTGTGCCAGGAAGTTTTCTTCCACACACTCCAGGAACCTCCAGGACTGTTCCCTCTCTGCATGAAGTAGTCACTTCATGCTTGGAGGTGTCCCTACTTTCAGGATACCTGGAGAACTGGGACTGGGAAATATGAGAGTGTACCCGCTCTTTACTAGAGAAGTAGCTTTTGAGTACCTTGATCTCTAGTTTATCTGTAAATTAAGTAGTATGGTGGAATATACCATGGTGTGGTCTAACATCTCTGTTTGAAAAACAATCTTTGGTGTTTTGTTTTGTTTTGTTTTACTCAATGCACTTTCTTAATTCAAAAATGTCAAAAATCAAACAAATTTTTTTTAAAACTATGAAGCTGATTATCTGGCTACATCACGGCACCATGTATATATGCGTAGATTCTTCAAAATTGTATCTTTCAAATGCTAGAAAGCTTATAGTAAAAAGGACTCATGATACGACATTATTTGATAGTAGTGGTAGGCTGTATATCTGGCTCACATGGGATCTGCTTTTGTATGCAATATGGTATTTGATTTTGTCTGCTGAATTATTTTGGCTAGGTCTGAGAGGAAGAACTACTTAAGAAATACATATTGTGTGAGTATCATCCTTAGCTAATGTTAAGACAAGACACAGGAGATGGGCTGGGAACAAAGAGCTAAGGTGTGGACAGTTGTCTATCTTCAGGCTAGATGGTCTTACACTGGCAGGCTTAAGCAATTTTTAAACATTTCCTCAATCTGCGAATGCCAGTCTGGTATTTTTGGTCTGGGGTCCTGTTAATAAGTACAAGATGCCACCAGCTGTTCTTTCCTGTGTGTATCCAAATTATGTGAAAATGTGAGTCTAACCGATTTTTAGAATATTTCCTTCAACATGCCTTCTTTGTGAAGAATCCTGTTTGGTTTTAATAAATACTGAAGTTTGGTCAGCAGTATAATATGTTCAGAATAACTGAGAGATCTTTCAGGACATATTATCAGATGCAATAACAATACCACACAGAGAGAAAGTACTGAAATAAGGTTTTCCTTGAAACTAGTTATGGCTTAGTAACATCCACAGTGGCATGTGCTATGTGATTGTATCCATTGGAATTCTGTCTTTACCCTTCTAAAATTAAGTATATGTGTACTGTTGTGTCTATAACTTGCTTGATTCAAACATTTTGATACATAAAAGCAAATACTGAAATGTCATTCACCTGTAACTGCACCCAAAAGCAGGGATGGAAGATCATGGGGATGGAGGGAGCAGACAATAGAGAAACAGCAAGAATTTTCTAAAAGCGAAAGGAGAAGGCTGTTGAGATGAAAGAATGAGAACTTGTGTTTCTCCTATAGCCATATGATGCATACTATGGTTAAGAGCAATTTCTTCTTTAAGGTAGCCTTTAGTTTGAGATTTTTTTAAAAATTTGTAATAGGGAAATTAAGTTTTGTCATCATGGTATATCTATGGGTGTTCACATCCTCTTTCTGTCACCCATTTTAGCTTTCCCAGATAGGAAAAGGTTCAAAGATAATTATTCTCTTAAAAGTGTATGTGCTACTTTGTGTGTCCCAGCTCTGGGAAAATTTGGTTGACAAAAGTTGGTTCAAAGAAGAGAGAATTGGTGTTAAGAGAGTGCTTGTAGGTGCTCAGCCCTGGGAGGACCTTCGGGCAGTGCTCACATGATCTCAGGTGACAAAGTCAATAGAGAGTGAAGAGGAGGCATGCTGGAAGCCAGACATTGCCGATTTCAAGGATTTGTCTGATTTTCAAACCTTCTTCATAAGCTGTAGGTAGAAATATCTGCTTTATTTTCTTATTTATTTTTCTGTTAAGTCATTTTTCAGCTGCCTTTATCTACCAGAGCATTTATAAACATGTTTTCCTGACTTTGTGATTGAGATTTCTTGGGCAGATTATGCAGTGAGCTTGCTTTATAAATGAGACACAGATTTCTCATCTTTTGCTGTTGCGTAGGATCAGCTACTTTTAAAAGTTTGTCTTTTGATTTTTGTATGCAGTGCAAACTTCCATCAGCAGGAGTGTCTTGTGGTCAGTGTGGATATCACAAACTGGAATCAGACCTTCTTCAGACTTCTTTTTCCCAAGTGCACAGTGGGTCTTAAGTTCAGGAACTATTATGTTAGTATACTTTCATTTCAGCAGAAGCTGCAAATGTAGTGGTTGTTGGTGGTTTAGACATTGTAGTGGTTGCTTGAACATACCTGCAAGTTCAGGGAGAGAGAGGGAGAGAAAAGGATGACCAAATGGATCTGAAGGAGCTTAATTTTCTATTTAGCTTTATTCCTTTAATTTATCTTTGCTTCTAAAAATAGAGGAGAGATTTTAAAGCAAAGCCATTACATTCCTCCCTGAGAAGACTGACACCTGCGGTGCGTAGCTTCCATTGCTACTGAAAGAAAATACTCCAAAGGAATGGGAAGTGGATATACCCCCAAGACTCCATGACATTTTCCTGTCTCAGAAACTGTCTTTGCCCTGCACCAAGTATTTCTTAAAAACTCTGGAGCTAGAAATATATCCTAGAGAATATATTAAGCCTTTCATGTTAGTAACAGGTTGTGACCAAAGAAAGACTTAATGATGTGTGTCGCAATCAACGCGGGAACTGCAAGGGTGGATCTGTGGTCGGGGTTAGGGAGGACTGCGGCTTCCCATTAGCACAGCTTGGTGTGGTGCTCACTGCATGTCACATGTGGGTGGGAAGTGATGCACAGCCCCCATCCTCTTCCTCATCTTTCAGCTGGTTTCCCTTTGCAGAAAGAGGTGCAAAAGGGATTGGAGTCCAAGAGTTAAAAGTCTTACGCACACAGCAGAGTCCTGAAGCTGCACTGGGCTTTGTGTTGCTCTACAGTAAGAGAGACGTGTAAAAGCTTGTGTGTTCCCTGGAAAAATGAAAGTAGTGGGAACAACAAAAAACTGCATAAAAGCTTGAGAGGAATTGTGCTGTACTTTGAATAATCTTGCTAAAGTCCATTTCCAGAAGATTTTTGGCTTGTGGTCTCTGTTTTTTGGTGATCATTTCTGCTTATTTGAAGTAGAGAAGTAAACAAGCTGGTTCTTCTATTTCATAAACATTTCTTCCCTTCCATTGTATTTATATGCATGGCAATTTGTTTATTCAAGGCCACCTCTTAAAAATAACAACATTTAGGTATGTGAACTGAATCTGTTATAGATGGCTAAAGTTCATGATATTTTCTGTGCCCAGATCAATTAAAAAAAAAAAAAAGCATTGGGTAAAAGGGTAAGTAGGAATTTCATTAGAAGGATATGGCTAATCATCCTACACATCAGATGTATAAATAAGCAATACTTAGAAAAGCATAGAAACAACAGAGTGTCTCTAATAGCCAGTTGCTAATTATCTACTTTCTTCCTCAATAGAAATAGCTTGTTACTTAAAGTGTCGTTTACTAAAAAAACCCCCAAAACAGTAGTCAGTGGGCCTTTTCTCACAATTATTGATTGTACTTACCTTATTGATCATGTATTTATTGCTATGTTTTTCTTAAGTTTGCTAGAAGCACTGTCATAGCCATTACCAGAAATTATAAACATAAAATTGTTAATTAATTTATTAGCTTTTGAGTAACAGCTTCCAATGGAACATATTTGCAAGAAACATTTGAGAAGGTGTCTTTTTTTTTTGTCCCTAAGATCTTAAGAAATGCAACTCCCAAGACATTGCAGTGAACTTTTTACCACTGCACTCAGTGTAGCCATTTTAAGGCTTCATGACCTGAAAACGTACACCAATATCTCTGAGGCTTCAAGCATTTTTGGTTATGCTTTAGTCCAAGTGGAGAAAATAGGTCAGTACATTAGGCTTAGAAATAAATAGGAGAAAGCAGGAAAAATTGCTAAAGAGAAGAAAGTAGTGAATTCAGTTGTGAGATAGAAGTCGGAGTATGAAGTATGAGGATTAAGAGAACATACCACTTGTGTGTGTATTATTTCAGTCTTCATTTGTTAGTGAAAGAATATTAGTATATAATGTTAATTTTACAAAATTTGCATATTTATAATGACAACTTACCAGTTTCACGTGTAGTAAGGTTGCTGTGGCTGACTATCCAACACAAGTGAAGTCAGAAGTTGTCCCTTATTTTGTGCCTTTATATAATTTCTGTTTATTTAAAAAAAAAACAATTACTACATAATATCAGCTCCTTCAACTGGGAGCATCAGTCCAAGACCTTGACCTGTTCGAATATAGACCAATGGTTCAGACTTTGTTATTAAGTATTAGACAGGAGATATGACATAGGTGCATATAGGCAGGAAAACACAAGGTTGTACTGATGACACAGTCATTACAATCAGGAATTTTAGTTTCCTGACAGATATGAAAAAGGGTACTGAAAAAAGTTTGTAGAAGCTTGCAAGAAACTTAGATATGGAGCTCGTCATGTGTGGAGAGACACCATAGGAGAAACCACAAAAGCACTCTCCTCAAAATGTAGCAAGGGAATTAGGAGCTGACCTCTTGAATCTGAGAGAGAGAAAAGAGACGGAGTAGAAGCAGAGTCTGAGGGACTTGGAAGAACATTAACGAGTTATGTTTGCCATCATAGCTATATGTAGGTGGTTAGTGCTTGGATGTGAAGAAGCAGCCTGTGTGGTGCAAAGCCCAGCTGAGACCAAGCACATGGGTACTTCTGCAGTCCTGAGCCCACTGTTTTCTCCAGCTGATCAAGGACAGTGTTTCCATGAGCCAGCACAAACCCCAGAGACAGCCAGCTCTCTGCCTGTTGGATGGCTAACATAAAAAAGTATTAGCAGAATACATGTTAATAGTAGTATATAGCAAAAAAGCTCTTCTGATTTCAGTAAAGAACATTAACATCCGTTGGCTGTTTAACTTTGTCTGTTTGCCTTTGGCTTGTTGGGCTTTATCTTAGCCAAGTGTAATAAATGGAAATGTCACCATTAAATTAAATATCTCCAGGTCAAATCCATCCAATGATTACTCTGGGCTTGAGTTCACAGCAATAGCATTCTTTGCATATTGGTATAAATTTTCTGCCAGCGTTGCCAAGTTTCTGGTAATTGTTTGCGTTGCATACCTTTATGTAAATTTTTCTAAACTAACAAGAGTCCTGTCAGTGATTTATATAGGCAAAGCTTTTCAATAAAATGAAGATCCTGTTAATCGGTAAGTACAAAAGCAGTTTGCATGAAAACAAAGTGCTTTAGGTTATTTATAAAACTGTTCAAAATACATTATAAAATGGTTTTAGTGAATTAATGTCTTCTCTTTGTTTCTCCCCGAGGAGGTTTCATGATTATAGATAACAAAAGTTAACTTCAGGATGCTAAAAAGGAAACAGAGCTCAAGGGTGGAAGCCCAGCCAGTTACAGATTTTGGTCCCGATGAATCTTTGTCAGACAATGCGGATATTCTGTGGATTAACAAACCAGTAGGTATTTCTTTCTGTAGTTACTAATTTTAAGTTAAATGTAACTTGTATTGTTGAAATACGACTTCCACAAAAGATTCTGAAATAGATATTTGTCAGAAACAAACATTGAGCTATAATTGCTAATCTACCAGTTCATTTTCTACAAAAAGCTGAAAACTAAATAAAAAGGTTTATTTTGGTTGTTTCAAACTGATGGGGATGATCAAGCAGTGTTTGCCAAACATTTCATCTACTGATTTTTTTTTTTAAGCAGCAATCCTTTCAATGTCTCTAGCTTCTAACGTATTTATTGAAATTAGAAGTTAAATTTATAAAATGAGCTTTTGAAGAGGATGTTAAAAGGAGCGTTTAATTGCTAAAGCGGTAGCCAGCAGTTGGCACTTTTGAATTTCAAATCTCTCCTTTTACATCACTTATGAATATAAAAATGTATGTTGGCTGGTTATTTTGAAGTACAGCTCACATTTTTCTAGTATCATTTAACCTACAGCCTGCCCTAAGAAACAGATAGGTGTAACAGTGTCTAGCAATTTGAAACTGAGGAAAGCTTCACTGGGAGCAGAGTTATTAATAGAATGCAGCATTAAGAAAATACCTTTAACATACAAATATGGTTATTACGATTATATTATTTATTCAGCAGTCAGTGTGCATCTGGGATTCTTATATTTTGAATGATTTGTGTTTTTGCAGAGAAGGCATTTTTGCATTTCTCTTAGTGTATAAATTTTTACTTTGTAAAAGCAGAAAGTCAAATATTCTGAAATAATAAACGTTGTAGGCATTACATTAATTTAACAGAACTATAATCTCATTTGCAGTATGGATGCCAGATCTCCTCAGCTTTGCTATTGTGTTTAAACACCTAATTCATTTACAAGACAACTGTCTGATATTAATTCATGCTAAATAATCTTAAGTAGAATGTTCATATTTACTGCAGTAATAAGATCAAAAAGTCATAGCAGAAATATATGCTGGGTTATTTACCTGTGTTTCCCAGCACAAAGCACCCGGATTTTCGGTGGAAAATTTTTTTCTTGCCATGCTGATGGACTAGTTGTATATTGCTTAGCATGTATAATAACAACACTTTACTGTGGCAGAGAACTGTTTTTCTATCAGCCGCACTTTAATATATATGTTAATTTTTTCAATTGAAAGAAGGTTTGGAACACAGTGAGTGTTAAAGTGACAGAAGAGATCATTCATCAGGTGCCTTCCACTTCCAAATTAATTTGAGCTGAGAGTATGCAAATGGTAGAGCTATTCAATTCAGGTCAATTATCATTACACTTAGGTAAGCGTACAATGAGTATTGAATTAGGTGAGTGTTCTTAAATCTTCCTGATATCAAAAGGTCTGAGATGGTGTAAATGAGCATAGAATTTTTTCCCAGATGTAACATTGTTATAAATACACTTTAGTTCAGTGGTTTTTGTTTGGAGAACTTTTTTCTTGCTGAATGTCTTTTTTTTTTTCTTCCTCTTGTTTTGGTAGACATGACCTTATCAACTCTGATTCATTACACTTGTCTGGCTTCATGATGTTTCAGTGGTGTTTTGATTTAAAAGAAAAAAAACAACCTTAAACCTCTGTATTGAAACATTCTACTTTTTTGTTAGACCTCCCACTGTCATTTACACTGAATATCAGCCACGTTAATGATTGCAGTGGAACTGAGACCTAAGTAGTCATAGAAATGAACTATTCTCTTACAGCAACAAAACGTATTTGGAGCAAATGTGAATCCTGATGTTAAGAAGTAGCTTTCTGTGACATGGTCTCTTTCACATCTATTCTTTTCATAAATGGAAGGATGCTTTTAATCCCTGTACCTCTTGCTTAAGTTTTGGAATTGTAAACTGATTTAAAAATCAGTTACTCTAAATGTGGAACCAAAGTTTTCCATAGATATTTTCATTTAATTTATTCACCTAATTTATAACATCAACTAACTCTACTTATTGTCTGCACATAAATGCGACAAGTTGTTGTTTGAAAAGAAATTGGATTACAAAAGCTGCAAAGCAGAAATGATAGAATCCTAATTCTCAGTCTCCTGGATCTTAATTCTTGATTTCTGAATTATACAACCTCCAAATTAACTAATAAAATTATATATAGATATATAATAAGTAAAATAAAGTCAGGTGGGTTTATTTTTGGATGAAGACCTTTAATGTGTGGGTCTTGAAGTAAAACAAAAATGCAAACATGCGTTTACAAAAAGTGTCAGTACAAGTTATGGAGGCGAAATATTTGGACTTTTTTTGAACATCAAAGCAATCTCACAATGTTTTGTCTTTTTTTTTCAGTGGGTACACTCTTTACTACGAATCTGTGCCATCATCAGTGTTATTTCTGTTTGTATGAACACTCCAAAGACCTTTGAGCATTATCCTCCTCTCCAATATGTGACATTTGCTCTTGATACTCTGCTGATGTTCCTTTACACTGCAGAGATGATAGCAAAAATGCATATCCGTGGGATAGTTAAGGTAAGCATTTAAACAGTATTCTCCATGTGCTTAAGAAAATGATCTGAATGTATGCTGGTGACATTTGATCTTTGTTTCTTTAACTTCTCAGCTCTTTTTGCTATGGTTGTTTTTAACTACAGGCAACACCACAGCGTAAACACTGAGAAGACAGATTGACAAAGATGCAGCTTTACTGCATATTTAATCCTTCCAAAATATAATGCCAACATTCATAATAATGCTTTCCTACCAAGAAATAGTTTCATTGTATTAATTAATATAAAGAATGAAAGAAAAAATAAGCTACATATACATTAGCAAGACTATTTTGTGAATATCCATATACAGTAGATCCATATACAGACTCAGAACTCTGATTTTCATGTTTGAAGGCTGGATGTGTTGTGCTGTGGTTATTTTATTTAAATAAGAATATATGTCTTACTGTGAGCTAAATGGGAAGTTATCTTGCTTTACTGATTGCTTCTTTCTGTAATATAATGCATGTTGGTAGACAAATGCTTTTGTTATGATATGTTTACTGTTGCTGCTGGATTAATTTCTATAAATTGATATGATAATCAGTAATCAGTAATCATTATTTTGCAGCATTATTTTACTGATTGTTTCCAGTCCTCTGTAAAAAGACAAAAATTCAGTTTGCATATAGAAAATCCACCTGCAGGCCTTATTTGACAATATAATGATATCACTATTGCACAGAATAGATAATCAGTGCGTTATCCTTCCCTTTCACTCCTGAAAGGTCTGGTGACTCCAGAGACATCTGATGTTGTACTTAGCTCAGTTTGTTCTGGGCTTGTATTTTTTGTTCACTGCCAAACTAAGCTATTATGTCCTCGTACTTAATGAATATTAATAGCAAAACTTGGAGTTTCATTAATATTAATATTTTGAAAATTACTGAAATAAAATGATTCTGAGAAAATCCTTGTGTGTTGCATAAGGCCAAAGTAATCCTTTGTGAAGTGCTATTTCTGGCTGCTACCTGTACTCCCTTATTCAGAGATGTCCATTAAGCAGGTGAAGGTGCAGACACAGGATCATAAACAGGGAATTAGTGAACAAACAGGGAGCTCCAGAGGTCATCTAGTCTGACCTGCTGCCCAAAGCCAGCCCAGTTAGATGAAGTTGCTCATGGCTTAGGTTGTCCAGGTGAATCTCAGACTTCTTCAAGAATGAAGATTCCACAAGGCCTCTAGACAGACTCTTCCAGTGTTTGACTAACCTCATGCAAAAATGTTTTATTCCTAATACTTAATCAGAATTTTCCAACTTGTGTCACTTGTATCTTGTCTTACGACTGTGCACTTCAAAGAAGAGTTTGGCTCCATCTTCTCTGTATTCTCTGATTAGGTAGTTGTAGACAGGAACTAGGCCTCCCCTTTGCCATCTCTACTGTAGACTGAACACAGCCATGTCTCTCACCTTCTCCTCCTACATCATACGCTCCAGCTCTCTTTTTGGTGGCCCTCTGCTTGCTCCATTTTGTCTATGTCTGTCTTGTGCTGGGGAACCCAGAACTGCACTCAGCTCAAAATTGGGCTCGCGGAGGTGGTCTTGCAATTACTCATTGAAGGTGAAGGATGGCTTCACTGGACCTGGTGGCTATGCGCTATTCATGCAAATAAGAAAGAACTGTAAGAAAAAAATGTAGGCTTCTGTCATGTATAGCAGCTTTCATAAAACAGTGTTAGAACTGGATTAGCCTTTTTTATGCTGTTCGAGCATTTTGAATATGTTATCAAATTGTTTCTTTGAATGCTAATCAATGAATAATCCCTATTTTAGTGAACTATTTGACTTACTCTTTGAATCATTGATTCTAGGGGAAAATATTGTTTAAATATTATAACTCTGCCAAAACCATAATGATCCATGGACTTCCAAAGATAGCGGCAATCAAAGTAAAATAAGGCACTGCTTAGAAATCAATTATTGAAGGTGTTTGTAAATGGAACATCTTTATATAAGGAAATTTGTTTATGAACTGTAGTCCTAATTTAAGTGCATTCAAGACTTCTAATGAATCAATGAATGTATTGCCATATGATTCTACTGAACTTCACCATAAATCACTATTTCTGTAAAGGCCTTAGGAACTGACTTGCTAATAAACTTTTGAACCATGATTAATGCAGACCTTTAGTCCAGATCGAAATGTAATTTATGGAGAAGGGAGGCATCATCCACTTAAATCCCAATTAATAACAATGTAAGTATAGTTGAGCTAAGAAGATTTTGAAAATGTTAAATCATGTTTAATTAACACCTTCTGAGGACAAATGAGAAATTTACTTCCTTTGGTTCCTAGGGTTTTTTAGAAAAGGAAAGTAGTTTCTGAAAATCCTAGCTTTTTGCCTGTAAAAACTTTCCCTTTTCCCTGGTTAAAATATGTGACAAAATGAAGTGTTACATCCATCCAAGTGTTTTGTTACCCCAGAAGAAAGGTTAAACTGAAATGTTACTGTAACATTGTACCTTTTATTACTTAAGTTTCTTTCTGAATAATTGTTAGTGTGCTAGTAAAATCTATTCAGGATTTGGGCTGCCTATGCCTTGTGAATGTTGGTTATTGCTTGTTCCAGATGCAAAGACGATCGATACAGAGGACTCTGAATTCAAAGGGCACTGCTCGTATTAATATCCACCACCTACAAGGAAAATAGACACTGATGTGTGTTTAAACAAGGACCACAAAATACGGGTGTTAAAGAAAGCAGAAGATGACAGTATAGGATATATATACTCCAGAGTTCGAGATCCTTTTGTTTTCAAAACAGTATATTGATATCCCTTATTATTGTTGTCATACACTATTTGCTCCTTAGAGGTGTTACGATAGATTGACTCCTCTGGAAGCATTGAAATGGGTAGAAATGAGCAGTCTAACAGATTATATACAGTATATAGGCACCACCTGGGAAGAAAATACTGAAAGGCTTGTGATATGATAATCATATTATAGTTTTTGGTATTGCAGACTGTTGTTACTTGCCATAATTTTGAACTACTAATAATATGTGTGTCTTTACCTTGAAACTCATCTCTGAAAAATGAAATACTGACTATAATTTCTTACTGATTGAGGTCCTTTTAGATACAAAATTCTAGGACAGTCTGACTAATGTTGGCTGACTGCATTATATAAAATGTATATACAGACAGTAAGACAACTTGTAATGGTTTCTGAAGTTTTATATCAAGTAATTTCATTTCTTACAATGTATTTTTATGTACGTATTCTAAATTACATTCTAAATCGAAGAATAATGGTCTATGCTAGAGCTCACTGTAAAATGATAGAATAGCTCAGTGAAATACTGTGTACACAGTATTAAATCTATTTCAAATAGATGAAGTCAGTAAATATATAATATCACTGACTAGAGAATAACTTCCATGAATGCTACCTGGCTTCCAACTGAATAGTCTAATGATGTTAAAAGTTAGGTGTTAATTACTTCATCAAGCAAGTTTTTCAAGTAGTTATAAAAGAAACTGTCATGGCTTACTCTTTTGATATATGTTTAACCTATTAGGTTTTTTTGAGGAAATTTTAATAAAATGGATTTGAGTCATGAAAATGCATTATAATAAGTACAGCATTTTTTTTGAAGTATTGCATTCCTAGATATGCAGGTTTTCATAGTTAAATATTTTTTTCTGGAACTTTTCTATGTAGATCACACATTTTAATTATTTCAAAGCATTGCAAATTCTGTTCTCTGAGTAGCACATGAATTAATAGATGATCTGACTTGTACAAAAATATTGATGTGGCTGAGTTGCTTGTGAAGCATGTTAGCAGATGTCTACTAAATTGTGTTACAGACACATCTTAAAAAGACCTAATGTTTTAGAAATTAAAAATTCTGATCTCTTTAAAGTTAATTGAAAAAAAAAAATAAAGATAATGGTAAATATCACAGACTTTCTACACATTAAAAAAGCTGTGGAGTTTGAAATAAAAACCATCATTTTAATAAAATGATGAATGAGGTTCTTTTAAAGTTATGAGAAATTATTTCTTTGTCTCAGCTCTAGAAACATTAAATATAAAGTACACCTTCTATTTCAGGGATGATTTGGGGTAAGAATAAAGGCCAGGAGACTTCTTGGCTTTACTTGTCAGAACATCAAAACATGGTATGTGGGGAAAGGCTGTGTGTTTTGCATGAGATTTAATAACACCAGAATAGTGTGGATTTTAGGAATAGGAATGTTTTAATTGAATGAAATCAAACTTATAGTTTTAATTGTTGTTGACAATAGAGCATGAACGATATCCATCACTGTCATAGACTTAAAAGTCTCCCAGTCCTAATGTGATGCCAGTCTCATTATTCATTCAGTTCAGTGAAGACTTCTGGGGCATTTCAAGAGATTACTTAATTTCATTTTTGAGTCTCTCCTGTAAGATGGAAATGCATTAACTTAGATCATCTTCATGGTGTAATGTTTTCCCCAGCTATACTTAGGTAAGTCATCTCAGCAGATGCAGACTGAATCACAGTATCCTGAGACACAAAGCTCCACTGGTACCAGGGTGGCTGAATAATGCAACGTGGTATCAGTGATTTAGCAGAAGTCTGGGATCTCTTTTATGTTGGTTCCATGATCAGTGATGGTTTGTTATCATCCAGCTTCTCACAGAATACATTTATTTCTTTGGCAGACACTTTTTTATGCTCTAAGTAGCATCTTATTAGGTCAGAAATACTCTCTGTTACTTGGAGTTTATCAAGAAACACATAATACGGTGATTGCCGAAATACATGCCATATGAAGATTTGCAGACATAGGCAAAGTCTAGGTAAATGACTAACCTCTGATTCATTGGGATCATAAAACTAACTTTCACATTTAGCTGTGAATTTTCTTTATTTTACTCCCTGCTACTAGTGTTTTATATTTGATAGAGAACCTAGAAGTTGAACATTGTATGGAACCATAGTATACTACTTTGGTTTAGCGAGAGAAGAAAATGCAATTTTGGCCACCACAGTACCACAAAACATACTGATGTACAAAATGTAATAAAATTAGAGCAACAGCAGTAGTTACTGAATTCAGTTTGACATTGGAATTTTCATTAGCTCTTCAATTCAGAATTTGGCTTTCTTCAGTTGATCCTAGATTTGTTTATACAGTCTTTATTTCCCTGAATGTAAATAGAGTTCAGTGACTCTTTGATTCTGATTTCTTTCATGTCTCAGGCTCTTTGGTCAGAAAGAGCTCTGCTATAATCAGCTGCATCCAGGAAGTAACAAGTCTGTTCAGATGAAAGCAGATCAATCTCCTTTGCTGTATCTTGAATAACATTTAAATTGATCTCCCATTTACATGCACTTTATGTCTGCTGCATAACTTACTGATTGATTGGCAGGCTTTTGAGAGCACCATGAATTAACTAATGTCTGTGTCTGTCGAAACAGTTCATGAGTCAACTTGTAACCTCACTGACAAGACTCTCAGTCCCTCAGAATCAAAGCTCACATTTACATGCCCACTCATATGTCGCTTGCAAACATGGCTGTATGTGCTTGATGTCGATCTGTTCATTGATTCAGGGAAAGTTTCCAAAGTTATCTCCTCATTGAAAAAAGGAGGTAGGGTGCAAATCAGATAAATTAAAGATAACTCTCAACTCTAAACCAGATGTGATATTAAATGATCCTCAGACTTCTGAAAGAAAGCAGGGAGCCTACTGTGAGGTGAAAAAACACTGTATTTCTTTTAATCAGTGTGATGCAAAAATTATCCTCTGCTCTCTAATAAGGTGTCCTCTGAAGGTCATCTCACATGGGTATGAGCAAGGTAAGGATACCTTACTTTAAAGGTATCTTACCTATATGAGAAGTTTTTACTCTCAGCCTTTGTATCAGGAGATAGAGAAATATTCCGGGTAAGTTGCTTGTAGTAGACACAATTGCACTGGTGGCATTACATATAATAAAATAACCAAAGAGGAAGATGTGCCAAGGTCTGAAAAGCTTTCAGGAAACTGTCCATGATACAAAAGAATTCACATCTACAAGAACAAAAAGGAACCAAGTAACAGATGTCTCAGGTGAAAATTCAGCCTTTAGGAAAGGAGAGATGAATAGCTACTGTTTCACTCCATGGACGCTGTGAGGACATGTTAAATCTTCACTGAGCCACATCCTCATTGTAATGTCTTAATTGCAGTCATGATGTTGTTAGAAAACCCACACTGAAGTCATGTTGTGAAAAGGAGGCATGTTTTATCCTGTTTCTCTCTTAAAAGAGTAACACTGTACAATAAAAAGTGTGAGAGTTCTCTCTCTCTCCTGTCTGTTTAAAGAGCCTAGTTGACACTTATTTTAGTGTCACCATGCTGAAAATTAGAAATTTTTCTGTATAGCACAAGTAGTGCACTGAATTTAATAGAAATGTCTTGTCTTTTCACAGTGCAGTTGTGGTACATGTTGGCTCACAAGGGAGATTATAGAAAGTCAGAAGTAGTGGTCCACAAGATTTCCCTCATTGTTAAATCAATTACATTCACAGCAAAACTTTTGTGTTAACTGCAGTAGTTGTGAGTGGATGTCTAAGTGTTTATTTCAGTAGCAGTGAGCTCTATCCACTGACTTCAGTACTCCTGCGAGGGCCAAAAGTGAACAGCTGCATCATTCATGAGCTTTCAGCACTCTTAGTGAATTCATGCAGGAGCTGAAACAGATCTTAATCTTCTACCCACACAGTCACAGAGGGATGGGAGCCTTTCGTTTGCTTCTGTCCAGTACTAAGGACCAGATCACTTAGTTAACTGGAATCAGTGGCTTTCACGATGTTTAGTGTTCATGTTGCAGAGAGAACATTTTCATCATCATTTTTCTGACAGGTGCTTTGGTTGCTGTAGTTGGTGTTTGTCTGCTCAAGAGGAGACAATTGAGGACGGAGTGGGCTGGAGACTTACCTGAGCCCTGTGGGCTTAACTCTGTACATTAAATTCTCTGCCAAGATAAGGAACTTCCCATCTGTAATGCAGGCAGTGTGAGGTGGAGAGGGGCTTCTTATGTTGTAATGAAATACTCAGCCTGCCATGATCTGACATGGGTTCTGTAACTGTTTCCAGTGGCAGCTGATGTCTGTTTGCATATTCTGGTTCTTTTTGTATTTTCCCTTGCACAAAACAGATTTTTGGGCTTAGAATGGGAACTTTTAGTAGGATTCATCAGTGCTAATTTGGGGGTCTGCAATTGCCTGTAATTAGTTTTTTGTGTCTAAGGCAGGCTTTTCCAAAGGGTAATTTACCTGGCCTGTTTTTCTGTATTAACTAAAAGGGAAGCTTAAGGTACCTAGGCTGGATGGTGACACCTAGCCTCTAGGTATCTTGCAGTGAGAAGTTACTGTAACTCATTATAGATTTGCTGTCAATGGACAGGTGGGCGCTACAGAAAGTATACAGATAACTGTGTGCCAGCTGCTTCTGTAATGCTTATGGCATTAACTCACTTATGCTTAAGTGAGTTTCTTCCGTAATCATCCTAATTCAGAAGTTTGTCTTGAGTTATGCATTACAGAACTGTTGTTTGCTGTACTTTATTACAAGTATCTGGTTTGCCTTCTTTTCAGTACTTTTGATATTAAACATTCCGTCTTCAGCCTGCAGGAATGGAAAAATTACAAAATTAGTTTAATCCTTCTGATAAATGATGGAAACATTAATTGAATTGTGGTGAGACACTGTCAGCTGGCTCACCAGCTTTTAGCAACTTTGTCAAGGGAGTTTCTGATGCGTTATAGACTGAAAACAGATGAAAATTCTGAAATGCCTGCTCTCCGTGACTTTAGATATATCATATACCTCATGACATATACATGAGTTAAGGATCAAGAAGTTGTGTTCTTTTCAAAGGTGAGGTAGTAAAATGGAATTTGTGGCTCCTGGGATCTCATGTCAGCACACTCTGATATGCTGGTGATATCAGGTGGGGAAGGCTCAGTCTTGGGATGCGCAAGTCACAAACAGGACTGAGAACCTCGACCTGCAGGGCAGTGGCATAACCAGCAGAATTAGTGCCAAGGATGAGAAAATGATGAAATGCTTTGACTAAACAGAGTGAAATTATGTGAAGGGAAAAAGTAAAAAGAGAAAACTACTTACCATGGTAGTAAAAAGCTCACAGAGCAACCATGTAAAAAGACCCAGTTGACTTACAATTTGGGTTTACTCTTTGACTCTACTTCCTGGGATTATAAAGTGAAATTTATTTGTCCTCATACCAAAGTGTTTTACATATCTATATTTAAAAAAAAGAATTCTGTACTCTGTATAATGCTATTAGAAACTTAGATGTGCAGTGCAGGTTCCATGCTATTCTGTGTTGGGGAAAATTATATTCTTTCAAATTCTCCTAAAATTAACTAAAAAGTAATGGAGTATTTTGATGTTGGTATCTGTGGTTGATAGTTTTAAATGTTATTTCATAACAAACACTGTTGATATCTGTTATTTGAATAAGACATTCAGTCTACAAATGTTGATTCTTCTGTGTCACCTTTCTCCTCTGTTTGACTGTTGCTGTTTTGCTAAGCCCGTATGTCCATGGCAAGGATATCTGTTCCCAGCCTACTGCGATGATGTTGCTACTGAAATACTCCGGCACTGTTTCCAGTCAGAGGAAATTAAAAAAATTAAAACTGATTATCATGAGGAAAACAAATATGAAGTTGCCTGCGGCATGGTGCTCATTGGGTGTTGCTGCCTGTGGGCTAGGGAAAGTTAGAGACCATGGCACTGGAACATACGCACCTGTTTCTATGGTTACTTGTGCCTGGTTTTATTGGAGTGTTTATTACAGGAAAGTAATGACTCATATTACACAGTGGGGCTTTTTGCACCATTTTTTGCATTAGAGTATTAGAAAATCAAAGGCATTTAAATTACTTAGTGAACATAGGCAGTATTTCTAAAATAAGAACAGTATTTTTTCTAAGCAGCCAATGGGTGATAGAAACTTTTAGTAAGAAGCTATTTTTGGGCATGCAGTCCACTTAATGACTTACCATGGTGATCATCATTTAACCTTAAAGTTACTATGAAATAATATACAACATACTTTCATAATGTAATTGGAAATAGCTCTTTCAATGCACAGACCAATTAGACAAACAAAACTTTACTTTTCAGTAATGTTATATTTTTCCTTTTCTAATAGCACTTAAAGGATTACTTTACTGCTTTTCTTCATGAAAGCAGTTGTTATTGAGGGACATTTTTAATATATCACTCCATGTCAGGGTAAAATGACACATATCCTTGGATAGCACTGAAATAAATACATTGGATAAGATGTTTTGTATTCAGGTAGGAAGAGAGGGAACTTCATCCCTAATGTGCCTTTCTGCATTGAAACTTGCATTTTCAAAGAAATCTGCTTAAAATGAAACTTTTTCTTTAATCTTAATATCTTTATTTTATTATTTTATTTTATTTTATTTCATTTCATTTCATTTCATTTCATTTTATGCCCATGTTTTCTTGTCTCTTCATTTGAGGGAACAACACAAGGCCTCAAGATGAAAAAATCTTAATGACATCCAAATCCCTGTGGATAGGAAGATCATTTCTGTGCAGCTGTATTTTCATGAAAATGACAAAATTTGTGTGGGATTTTTAAGCTAGTAAGCTGAATGAAAAATCTCATTTCAGAGTATTGTGTTCCCCACCACTAATATAAATACTGGTTTCTTACAGGTATACTAAGATTGTTGTTTCAATAAACTTTTCCTGGTCTCTGTTGTATAAAATGGATTCTCTGGCCTTTAATAATACTAAATACCAAATAATAAATCCTCTTTCTAAAAAGTACCTCCTTCTTATCTGTTCCAACTTTCATCATTGTGGCTTTTTTCTGTTGAAGGAGAGCTGTGAATAACGATCATAAATCCAAGCTTTGTCATGTTAGATCAGACCATGTGCCTATCAAATCTCCCTATTCAATCTCCAGGCAACATTTGATGCTTTGGAGTGAAAGCTTTCACCTTGAAATGTTTGGATCCAAGTCCGCCCATTGCATCCACCCTAAACATAGGAGCTGGAGGAGGGCAGAACACTGCTGGCTGAAGCATAGCAATGTTTAACACACATTGCTTCCTCAAGGCTGCAGAGTGCTTCCAAACACAAGCAAATGCCTATGCATGTGGAACTAAATGTAGAACTGGAGTCTTCCCCAGGATCTGACATCTTGAGGAGATAATCTTAGATGTACACAACTGGAGAAAAGTCCAGGTTGGATGGGACCTATGGAGGTGGTGTGGACCAAACTCTTACTGAAAGCAGGGTCATAATTTGGTTATCCAGGGTCATACATAGATAAATCTTGAATATTTCCAGCAAAGGAGGTGCTAACATATTTCTGAGCAACGTGTTCCAATGTTTAATTGTTCTCACAGTGAGAATTTTTTTCCTGTGCACTTCCTGGAAACAGTGAGTGCTGTTCCAGGTAGGGAGATCCTATTAATCCTCCTCCTGATCCAGACCTGCAGTTGTGGACTGTGTGAGTGGACTGACATCCACTGCACTTTCAAACGCAAATTATTTTGTTGTGTAGATAGACTGTAAGTCATGTTGCTGGAGAAGCTTTCTGGATTTTCTTTGTACATTAAAGAATCCACCATCCGCTGTAGGCAGTAGGGAGTCAGCAACTTTAATGATTTTAAGAGGTTTAGATTAGTCTCAGCATGAGGCTTGTAGTCTACAGAACTAATCCATCAACTTTTGCTTATGTTTAGACCATGTTTCAAAGACTTAAAAACCATAATGTTTATATAATGGGATAGTGCATTCACAAAAAAATGCTAAAACAAATCTCATCAGTAATTCTCAATTTTCAGCAGACATGATGAAAAGCAGCTGAGGGATTAGCACTTTGCAAAACTTCAGCTACTTTAGGTAAGATGTCACCAGATGTATTTAAATTTCATGTATCTGTAGTCCTTTCCAAGTCTAAGAACAGGTTACCATTGACTGTGACTGTGGAATTTCAGCCTAAGGCTTTTTAAAATGTGAATGAAACTCACTGTTGATTACTATTAATATGTGAGTGCTAGCCTATGTTTGTAAGAATTAGATTTTTCATGGAAGTAGAACTAGAAGTCAATGTCATGATTCATAGTAAAGAATGTATTTTGATTTTCACATTAAACAGGATGTGGTCCTGCCTTAAAAATCCTTCCAACAGCAAATAACTTCCCATATGCCAATACACAGTATAAAAGCATTAAAGATTCCCATCCTCATCCACTGCCAGCCAAATGACAGACATGAAAGGGATTTAGCCAAAGCGTCCCTACATGCAAAACGGAAAGGGCCAGAGCCTCCCTCAAAATGAGTAGTTTCTACAGATGTAATTCAGGTGCCCTAAGTTTCTGTGGGTGATCTGCTGAAAGCCTCCCTGATAGGGAGGATGTAGTGCAGGAAGTTGTCCTGGATATGGCAATGAAAGGACTGAGGTGGTGGAGCAGCCTGACTGGGGAGAAGACTGGGAAGGGTCATGACATCTTCCTTTGTAAGGAGAAAACAGCAGAGCTGCTTCAATTGCCACACGTATTGTGGAGAGAAAAAGCAATTTCTAAAAAAAGATTCGGCTTTTAGTGAGTACTTGGCAGGTTATTCAGAGGAGGGTGAATACAGCATGGGTTCATACTCAGATCTGTGCAGCACAACTCAGGGAAAACTTGCTTTAGAGAAAGGGTGCTTAAGAGAAAAAAAAGTAAGCTTCAATGAGTTTTTCAGTGAGAGAAAGACCAATCAGCATCTTTGTTCAGAACCACAGTCGAAGGACCCAAGTTGCATGTTGATACAAATCTCACCAGAGACTTGTTCGCTAAGAGGGAACAGGGTGAGAGGAGAGACTGATAAGAGGTTTAGGATGTTGGTAGCTGATCAGTTACTGAAAAGTTGTGTTTGTTTAGCCCTGAGTGATGAGTTACTGATTAGCTCAGACTTTACTTGGGGAGCTAAGTCTACTTTCTTCAGGAAGGACAGGTTGAAGTTACAGTACAAAAGTTCCTGTTTTGTTGCTGCTCTAATTTCAGTGTCCTCTTGATTCTTAAATTGAGGAGAACTTTAACATCTTTATGTGTTAGAAAATCCTGCATCTGAAAATAGTGTTGAAGTTTTCTGTTGTTTATTTCTGCCTTGAAAATTGCTTGCTTCATTTTCCTTATATCCTCACTTTGTTCACTTTTACCCTGAAGATTTCTTGCAAATGAAATAAAAGTTTTTTTAAAAACAATTTTGTCTCTGTTTACACAATATATCTTGCCTGTCACCTACTGCAGGGAATGATAAATCATTTTTAGGATAGTGTATGTCATTGACAAAATTAGATTAAAACAAAACATCTTGTCTGTGCTATTAGAATAAATGAAAATGCTGAGACATTTAAAAACAAGTTCAGGTTGACTGAAATAACTATCACTGAGATAACAAACAATGTGTATCAAGCCAAGAATCACATAACAGGCCGAAGTCCAGTAACATCCTCAAGATTCTTGAGACCTGACAATATTTTTTCCCCAATTATACCTGCAAAAAGTGGATGTCAGACGCTGTAGTGTGTATCTGGAAGAAGAGGAAGCAGAGAAAAGGAACCAGAGAATGTATAAGGCAGGGGAGGGTATGTTCAGTCTGTTGGAAGAAACCTCATTTAGAAAGGGATGTTTATGTGTCCTTATATACACTGACAATGCTCTGCATATGTTTTCACGTGAAACTGGGATATCCATTTTTCTTAGGTCTTGTCTAGTCTCCCTTTCTACAAGCTGCATCTATCTACATGCATTTGGTCCTGGACTTCGTCTACACTCTGTGTGGTACATGAAACTATCTCTCAGCTGTAATCTACCTAATCAATATAGATTTTTTTCAGTTCAATGGATGAAGTAATGTGTGAGGCATTAGCAGCCCACCAAAGAAGTGTTTTTATAGCTTGCAGTGGAGGGCCTATGTTGCAGGTCACTGGGAATGGTGTGAGACATGAGGATATTCAAGCTTGCAAACTGGAGCAGTGGTTGAGGATAGTGTAGTATAGAGGAAAGTGATACTGGGTGCAACCTTCTCCATGCTGCCTTTTATGAGTGATCTCTGGAAGGAACTATAATCAAAACCCTGCTCAGGTGTTTAGAGAGTTGGTTGAAGAAGTCTAAGCAGAGCCAGAGATCAGGTTGGAAGGCATATGGGTCATCAGGGGTCCAGTGCTCAGTTTTCTTTCCTGAGTTTCTTTTATTCAGTAGCGTAAAGGTATGCTCTGAGTCCTTGTTCTAGACAATTAATGGAGTACCAATAATATTAATGTTGAAAAGTTCACCATACCTATTATTAATGTAGTCTAAAGAATGAATTGTCATATTAGGATGGTAAAGAGCTGCTCAGGAAATGTCCAAAAAAAACTTGAAAGTATGCTGTGATGAGACAGTGGTTACTGTGTAGTGTTTTAGAAGTTGTAAGACTTTTCTAGAGCATGAAAAATGATTGAAAACTTATGAAAAAAAATGAATGTAAAGTGATAGTGATTTAGTTGAAGCTGTTTAACAATATCAAAGTAATTAAATTGCACAGTACTAGATTTCCAGTGTTTTGTGATGGGCAGTAAAGTGTAAAGTCAGTCCAGTGTTCATTTTTAGTGGGTTTTTTTTTTCATTTACATTTAAGTGTAAATGGTAAGTCTCTTCAGAAGTTCTTTTTGACACAACCTGAGAATTACCACACAAGAATGAAGCTACCATTTATTCACTAAGAAGATATGTTTGTTTATTTCTAGCATATTCTAGGCCAGATACAAGGCTTTCGGAGTCTTTAAAAAGTGGCATTTTAAAAGTGGTACAGAGAAGACTTCATTTTTCCAAGATCTGTTTTTTATGATATTTGTAAATCCTGATGATAAAACAACAACAATTAACCTCTTAGCTTTTCTCTCTCTTGTAGGGTGATAGCTCCTATGTTAAGGATCGCTGGTGTGTATTTGATGGATTCATGGTCTTTTGTCTTTGGGTGTCATTGGTTTTACAGGTAATTATTTCACTTACCTTTTTCCTTAATTGTGAAAAATGCATAGCAGAACCAAGTAATTACAAGTTGTGGAAGTATAGCTGTATATGGGTTAAATTGTTTTTAAAAAAATGTGCTGAATTCAGTAGCTCCATAATTGCACATTGCAGCATATCTACATTAGTAGTAGAATTTATCTTGTTTAATTTTTCTTATTAAAATGTTTTACATTACTCTGAAGCTTGTTACTGTAAACCCTCTGCATAGTCAAAAGGAAAGAGAAAGATCTTCAGAGAGCCATTTATCTCTTACTCCATATAACAGTTGTGGTCATCTACTTCAACTGAGTCTAGTAAGGTGCCATGGTGACTACCTTAGGCAGCTAATGGGAGGATGATTCTAATGGTAGATACTTTCCATGCTATAGGCACATTGATACCGTGAGTGAAGGGGTTTCATGTAATATGTCCCACACAAAACCTTCTCCAAAATTCAAGTTAAAACACAATGGAAAAGATAAGAATGAATACATTTGGAAACAGTTTGATAAGTTTTCATGAAGAAGGAAACTTGGACACGTTGCAGTGTTAAGGTACAGGTCAAATTGTGTCCTGCAATCCCAATCATAGCCATTTTTTTGCGTAAGAACAGATTGAAGACTGTGAGACTGGGCCTGTGATAGTATAAGGATGGTAAAAGTTCTATAGCGGCTGCTATTAAGCATAACTTACCCAGTTCTGACAAATTTAAGACATGTTGTAATGTTCTGCTCTATATAAATGGGAAACTTTGGTACATCATATACACATGTAAAGTGAAGGTCGATTGTTACAGATAAGCATCATAAATTACCCGCTTTATGCATCACCAAGATCCCCTTCAATCTTCTTGGTACTTCTAGCAAATATTAAACTATGCAGTTACTCTCAGAGACTGAGAGACAAGGATTACAAGAAGACATTTTCACCCAATCATTAAGCTAAATAGTGTTTATGGAGTGCATTACCTGCCAATGTGTTAAGGAAATGGTTCCCTGTTAAGTAGCTTGGCTGAAATTTTTGTCCTAAGTGGAGGCTGGGGAGAAACCATGTACAGTTTTCTCATGCACTTGGAATTAAATGGAGAATTTATAAGTATGTTGCAACTCATAAGACAATACGTATATGTATTTTTATATCATAGTAGAAACCTTAGTTGTATGCAACAGTAACAGATACTGATTTTCATGTTCAGAAATGTAATTTATTCACTTTTAATGAAACTTGTGGGTTAGGACTAGTGCAGAAGCCAACAGCTGACACAAGCTTGCACAGTCTTGATCTGTTTGAGACAGAAGCATTAAGAACATAGAGTATATTTTTGGAATTTCATTAGGATAACTTAGAAATGGATTAAAGGATTTACTGAGATTTTTCTTTTTAAAAACATGGTTAAAATGAACCATAAAATAAATGAAGAGAAGATTGAAAATAAAAATTATGTTCAGTGTTTATAGTTTTAAAAGTTCTGTATTAATACAGGAGCATGGCAGGGTTGTCAAGAAAAACTCGTGATTCTTTTGTGTGTAGGTGTTTGAAATTGCTGAAATAGTTGACCAGATGTCACCTTGGGGCATGTTACGGATTCCACGACCACTCATTATGATTCGAGCATTCCGGATATATTTTCGTTTTGAGCTGCCGAGAACTAGGATAACAAATATCTTGAAGTAAGTAAGTCTGTTTTCTGAAGAACAACAGAAAATTTCAGTTTTGACGTAGAAGGCTGACTACCGAGCTCAGAGAATGACCGTTCATGCTTAATGGGCATTTTTTTCTTGAGTTTTAGTTCTGGCCAAAAATATTATTGCTATTTTCTATATTTAAGGAATCAACAAGGTTCCTAGAAAATGATCAAAATTGTCAAATATTTAAATAAATCTTAATTTTGCTAATAACTGTAGCCAGCAATTTTCAGCCATTGGCAGTAAATTCTGTTTAAGTAATATGGGCACTTAATAATCAAAGTAAACACTCTTAATAGGGTAATATTCATAAATAAAAATACATCAGTGTATGTATATGTGCAAAGATGCTTACATGCAAGCAAACACACGTAAGTACGTTTGGTATGACATGTAATGGCAAAAGCCATGTAGTGGTAATGTAAAAGTGTTTTTTGGTCTTTATTTGATATCAACTTTACTTCATCATCGTATCTTGTCTGTATAAGTCACTAGATACTATTTTACAAAAGCTAGACTTGGTATATTCTGTCTGTTTGTGTTTCTTTGTTCCACCCGTTGTAGTTTACAGGTGGTTTATTTACCCTAACTTACAGGGTTAGAAAAAACCATGGCTCCCATTTCTGTCTCTGCACAGTGTGAGAGATCAGTTGTAAGGACAAATTTTCTGCAGGATGAAATACTACTTCCTCTGTGTGACCATATTTTCTATTCTGGAGCTTTTCAAAGGAGGCTTTATGTTGCCTGTGCATTCAGTGTCATATTTCTCTTTTTTGACAGGCGTTCCGGAGAGCAAATCTGGAGTGTTTCAATTTTCCTTCTGTTCTTTCTCCTCCTATATGGGATCCTGGGAGTGCAGATGTTTGGAACTTTTACGTACCATTGCGTGACAGACGACACACAGCCAGGGTGAGTTATGCTTGTACTGGTATGATGGGGGGCTGTTTTTTCAGTCCATGTGTATATTGTAGTTAGCATCAGTGGTCATAAAATGGACTCAATAGGTTAAAAATAGCCCACCAAAATACACTAAGATAAAGCGAGGAAATAAAAATGTTAGGAATGATGAAAAATACAGTTTTTAATGATGACATACGGATTACAAAGTATGGCATTGGGCTGCAGTCTGAGTTAGGGGGTGAGTGACTGTGTATGTGTTAAGGGGGTGAGAGAGGAGGGGAGCAGAGGAGGCTTTAAGAGGAGCGTTACCGCTTGCAGCTCATTTGGCTGATTCATCAGCTTTTGCTGTATTCTCCTATCTTTCCCCAGGATGTCTGGGTGTGGCTTAAAGTACAGTTCAGAACTGCCCCTAGAATCTTCTATTCTTCTATTCTTCTATTCTAGAATCTTCTAGAAAGAAGATTGAGATTTTTTACTGTGAGGGTGACAGAGCACTGGAACAGGCTGCCCAGAGAGGTTGTGGAGTCTCTTTCTCTGGAGACATTCAAAACCAACCTGGACGTGTTCCTGTGTGACCTGGTCTAGGTGATCCTGCTCTGGCAGGGGGGTTGGACTGGATGATCTTTCGAGGTCCCTTCCAACTCCTGAGATTCTGTGATTCTGTGATTCTGTGAGTCTGTGATCTCACACCCTTTCTGGATGAAGAGGTCACTGGGACCTGATGCTCAGATTTAAAAACCCTTTTTACTCAGCCTTTGGAAAATACTTATGATTAATATTTTACATTGGTAACAGAGTATACATCCTGGTTTTGATTCAGCACATACTTAAACACAAGATTAACCTGAAGTACAGTATTGCTTCTTGTCACTGGGTTGGCTCATAAAATAACAGATAAGTATACGCTTATACATCCTGTTGAACTGGGGGCTTGACTATGCTCAACCACCATTACATTGTGGGATTCTATTACATCTGTTTCTTTGTTTTGTGTCTGTTTCTTTGGATAGGGATATGTTAGCTCTGGAGTTACAGCCCTTGCTTTAGTCAAAATTGGATCCTTTTATTCCTGTACTGAATTTATCAGGACATAAAATAAATAGAGTTGACATAATAAGAGAGTGAAACACTGCTTTGTCTGCCACTGAGCTGAAAAAATTGATTATCACAATATTTATCACATATTTAACTCTGTGTTAAAGATTTTTCTAAACTAGGGCCTATAAGCTATCAAATATAAAATGAGATTATTAAATAATTAAGAAAATATCCAAAAGGTTACAAAATTATTTGAGAGTATGCTAGACATTATATGGTATTTTGTTAAATGAAAATATTTACTTTTTGATATTTTCTTAATTATTTATTTAATCAATACTATAGTAAATTATGGGGCTCATCTTCACCTAGAGTTGAAATGAGATATTTCATTCTGACATTTTCTCTTTTTCAAGAGAAAAATCTTTATTGCACAGTTTTTTTTGCTGTTTCCAGTAGACATGGGGAAAAAATACTTGTGAAAAATTTGCTTGTGATAATGAGAAGATCTGTGAGTCTGTGATTTCCCTATGTTGTTCACAAAAAGAAGAAGTGGAATAGACAACACAGGGAAAATTTGGCATCATATAACTGCTTGTATCATTGAATATGGCTTTATCCTGAAATCAGCAAAAAAAATTAAGTGGTACATAATAATGTTTGCAATATGGAAAGTTAAGTTCATAACTTTAAGTTTGCCTGTAAAAATTTTGTCTAATTTCTTCTTCATTTGCTTAGTTGCTCTCTGAATACAGCTATATTTAAAAAGAAAAGAGATAGTTTATGGAAACACCTGAAATTTATGTTGTTGAAAAGCCAAATAACACAAATAGATTAAGAGGGTCAAATATCCACAATATAAAATTATAATAAAAACCTGCCTAAAAGTGGGTTAAAATTGGAAAAGTCAAGCATGCAGAATTAAGGAAATTTTAGACTTGAGGTTGAATGTCTAGCCTTAATGCCTTTTTCTTTCAGTATCATCAAGTATATATATCTATATGTATATATGTATATATATATTTAGCTGTTTAAAAACTAGAAATCTAATTTAAGGAACTTCTTAGGTACCTGGGATAGGCACCTTCAGAAAGTAATTTATCACTTCTGCCATGTCCAAACCAGAAACGTAACTTTAAATTATTTCCGTGGTTGTGTATGAGGACTACAGTTACATTAAAAAACACTTTTTCCCTAGAAGTGCTGCTTCATTTATTCTGACAAATGAATGGTGCTCACACAAAGAACAATACTTTTCTTTGTTGCTTGACATGTGGACTTTTACCTTACTTTTGGCATATTGCTCATTCCTACTCTGAAAACACTGATTTCTTCTTCTTGTCTGTGACATTCATAATTTTAACTTGTGAGCATTTCATAGAATCACAGAATGGTTTGGGTTGGAAGGGACTTCTAAGATCATCCAGTCCAACCCCCTGCCACGGGCAGGGACACCTCCCACCAGACCAGGCTGCTCAAAGCCCCATCCAACCTGGCCTTGAACACTTCCAGGGAGGATGCATCCACAACTTGGGCAACCTGTGCCAGTGCCTCACTACTTTGAGTAAAGAATTTCTTTCTAATAGCTAATGTAAATCTACCCCCTTTCAGTTTGAAGCTAATGCTATCACCAAGTCTGCTTTGACAAAGACATATATAGAGTAGAAATTATTGCCACAAAGTCTATTTGAGGCAGAAGGTGTAGCAGCAGGCAGAAAAGGACTAGATTTACATATGGATTATAGGAATAGACAAAGGAATATCAGAAAATATTTAATAAATAATTTTGAAACACTGAAATCCTCTGGCTTAAGAAAATAAATAATCTATAGCTACAGAGGTTAGAAAAATTTTCCTCATAGGTACATTTCTCATATCTGTCTTCCTAAGAGCTTTTTACAGGCAGTTGGTACTGGTCCCTCAAAGATGGCAAGATGCACTAGCCTGGAAAAGCCTGACCTATTGTACATTCAGGATACATAGTTTGACTGTTACAATAATGGTTTAAAATCGATACCCTCATCACAGAATCACAGAATCACAGAATATTAGGAGTTGGAAGGGACCTTGAAAGATCATCTAGTCCAACCCCCCTGCCAGAGCAGGATCACCTAGACTAGGTCACACAGAAATCATCCTGTCACTACACTCCCTGATAAAGAGTCCCTCCTCATCTTTCCTGTAGGCTCCCTTCAGATACTGGAAGGCTGCTATAAGGTGTCCCTGGAGCCTTCTCCAGGCTGAACAGCCCCAACTCTCTCAGCCTGGCCTCATAGGTGAGGTTCTTCAGCCCTCACATCATCCCCACGGCCCTTGTCTGAACTTGCTCCAACAGGTCCATGTCCTTCTTATGTTAGTGGCCCCAGAGGGGGACACAGTACTTTAGGTGGGGTCTCACAAGAGCAGAGTAGAGGAGCAGAATCACCTCCCTCACCCTGCTGGCCACGCTTCTTTTGATGCAGCCCAGGATGCGGTTGGCCTTCTGGGCTGCAAGCGCACATTGCCGGCTCCTGTTGAGCTTCTTATCAGCCAACACCCCCAAGTTCTTCTCCTCGGGGCTGTTCTCAATCCATTGTCCTATCAGTCTTTATTTGTGCTTGGGATTGCCCCTACCTGTGTCCAGGACCTTGTATTTGGCCTTGTAGAAGTTCATGAGGTTTGCACAAGCCAATCTCTTAAGCCTGTTAGGTCCTTCTGAATGGCATCCCTTCCCTCCAGCATGTAGACTGTACCACACAGCTTGGTGTCATTGGCAGCAAACTATCTGATTCTTTAAAAGTGTTTGAGCAATGCAGTGCAGAAGCTCTGGGTGGAATTAGCTTGTGCCTTCTTTGCGTAGGTCAGGGTTGATCTTCCCAGCTCTGGTTAGAGAATTTATAAGAACAACCACCATGGGCTGGGAAAATAAATATAGAGAAAGAAATAACAGTTCTGGTCTGAAAAAAAGTCAATTTAGAGGCAGACATCGGTCCAAAAAGTACTTAGAAAGGAGGCAATGTGCCACTTCTGAATCCAGGAGATTAGCTGAGAAGTGGTAGAGCACAAAAGCACAAAAATACTTTTGTCTTTGAGGTTCAATTTCTCAACTTTATAATGAGGATTAAACATTCCTCTCAGAAGTTAAGCTTGTCTGTCTCAGGTGATTCAGTTCCAGGCAATGGAGAGTGGCAAAAGTTGACTGTACTTGGCCTTAAATAACTTCAGAGTCTTTAATGAACCACAGCTGTAAATACAGTGCAACTTACAGAGTTTCTGCAAAACAGATCCCAGGCTATCCAGTCAAGATTAGAAAATGAAAAGCATCAAATTAGTGACCACCTGTGAGAATTTTAATTTTAGGTGACTTGTCTGTAATTATGCATAATTCTCTGGCAAGTGGCAAGAGTGAAGTCTTATTACTGAGGTCAAGACTTCATATATTTCTGAAATTTTAGAAATCACTCTTTTTAACTCTACTGCCTTCTGAATTGTTATTTTAAGAGGGCAAGTGTCTTTTGAAAATGGCATCTTAAAATGGTATGTTTCTTTTTTTATTTGAAAGGATGTGGCAGCCTCATCAGACACTCGATACCTCTTTGACTACTGCAAGTTCTTTTATCTTTCCATCCTTCTTGACGCCCACACTGCCTGACCTCGTGTCTCTCCACCTCCTCAGTCATTTTCTAATGTTAACTCTGACAAACAGAAGTACTGAAGTGAGCTAACTGTGGACTGAGTTCTTCATTCCATCTGTGAAATCAGCAAAATCTGACTTCCTTCCAAAGGCTAAAAAGTATTTTTTTCCTGTTGTTTGATGATAAATCTTTTTTTTCCCTCATTCTTATAATCTTTTTTTATTTTGCCAGATTTTTTTCTGTACAGGGAACACTGTCTTCTTCCTAGACAGTTTTCTCACTTAGTATTCCCTTGTGATTATTACTTATCTTTTTACAACTGTGCTGTCACAGCTGTTTCTTGATGATTTCTCCAATCGGTGCATCTTTCTTTCTGCCAGTAAACAGTATATTAGATGGATTTCCTCAGTATGGATCTTCTTTAGTTGCTAGAAAGACACACAGTATAGTTAGAGTGTGATGTATATATAATCCAATTATCTAGATAAGACCGTACATTATAAGCACTTTGACAGGTTATTTTGTTATATTTGAGATTAATGTCAAAGAAGTAAAATACGGGGAAAATAGGTTGTGTTCCTGAATCTACTGTAATGTGTTCTGAGGCACCTCCACTATACAAAACGTGCTACCACAAGGACAGGATAGAGAAATTATATCCAAACAATTGCTTTGGCTCTGGGTATTTTATATATCCTCACACAGTAGCTACCAAGTGTTTTCTTTATTTTTATTACCAAGACATGCTTGACTACACAAAAATATTCATACTGCATTATTAGATTATATTTATTCCACAACAGTAATTTTTCTTTTTGTAATTCTAAGCCTCCACGAGAGCTAGGGGAAAGAAAATCTTTCCCTCATAAAAATGAAAAAGGCTAATATGGCTAACTGCCATAAAATGTAGTTCTTATCTATTTCTTCTCCCAAAGTCATTCTTTAAGGGCCTTACTTTTAACCCCTTTCAGTAGGGCATAGTTTGAGTATTTCTGAAGACCTGTCTGCCTTGTCACCATGGCAGTCAATTTTAAATCATTCTTTGCAAGGTTTCTTGTTTAAAGTAGGAACTGCCCAGGAAAACAGATAAGAAAAATAATTACTGAGTAATAGAAAGATCTAAGAGGTTCTTGGTCATCTTTCCATCTGTCTATGGATAGGCCCTGAAAATGTCAGAAAACAACTTCAAAGATTCTGGAGCTGAAAGTTCACCACAATATCTAGTAAAGGAAATAAATATGATTAAAAAGAACAAAAGGGATTTGAGATACTGTCTCACATCAGCAGTGGGAAAATAAGAATGAGTAATTGGATTTCTGAGACAGGGAAGAAATCAAAGACCAAGCTTAAAAAATCAATGTAACAGGACTTCTTTAACGGGGCACATTAATTTATTGATGCTAGTTGAGCAACCAGCACTGCCTTAACTCTGCCTGTGGTATTTGTTCACAATCTTTGTTAGTGGTCATATGTCTCTAGTATAAGCTCCTCAGGGAAAAGAGAAATAGAAGAAATTTTACTTTTCCAGGCCTGATGTTGTTTAGACCCCCAACTAAAATCAAGAAAATTACAGCATCAGACTAAAAGGAAAGTAATTCAATCCAAATGGGATCCTATCAAAAGGGTGGAAGAGAGTGCTGAGGTGATGGCCAGTATTGGTGGCCAAGGGAAGAAGTCTTCAGAAGTGGACCCTCCTCACTTTCAGAGGCTGTGTGGTTTCTGAGCACAAATCCTGGTTTTCTGTAGGACTGTTACACAGTTATCCAAAGCAATTGGGCTGTTGATTCATTTCACACAGGCTTTCCAATGTTTCTGTTTGTCCAGCTCCATTTTGAGTGATAAGGTGACCTTATAATGAAGATCTGCAATAGAATGATTGGAACCCAACAACCTCAGCACTTGGTGTCTCAGTAATGACACATGCTTCCCTGTATTAAGATTTGGAGCCATTTGAGTTTACACGATTCTTTGCCACAGTGAAGACATCAAAGTTTATTGAACTTATGACTAAGTTTATGACTTAGCCTGTCAACCTTCATGGGATTCTTCTTCTCTGACTTGTAAATAGTCCTTTTGAGTAAGCTGGAATTACTTTTATAGGCTGTGGTGAAATTGGCTGACTATAAATACAAGACATCTTTACAACTATCACAACTCCAAAAGTTCCATATTTATCAACAAGTTTTTTACCTTATGATCACTACACATAATTAAGGCCCAAGGAGTACTGAACTTTCCACAGGAAACTTGCAGGAGGCTGGGATGAAGCAAGTCAGGACATCCTCCAGTATATCATACAGTTGAGGCAAAGGTGAGACATCACCAGAAAAAACAGAACTGTAAGCATGCTCTCCACTGAATCTGCCAGATTCAGTGTTTTCTTGAATAGAAAGGAAGCTGGAAGCTGGAAGTTTATATTGCAAGAAGCAGCCAGACAACAAATGGAGAAGTCTGTGGATGTCCTGACATTCATAGGTTAGACAGCAGTTATCACTGAGCAGTACATCTCTCTTAGCCTGGAAATGCGGTGAGGAAGAGTCGCTTCTGGATGTGCAAGCAGTGATAGGAAATAGTAAAAAAGAAGTTCTAAAAGAGACTTCAACTCTGTTGCTGTGAGGGATCTCTCTCATATGTTGTTTTGAAAACCAGGTGTCTGTTTTCATTTTTTGTTCTGCTTTGTGGAAGCTGAATGTGATGTCTGAACTTGATTCCTGTTGTCCCTTGGATTACTGCAATTGGAAAAGGCCTGGGAAACACTGAAGTATTCATCCTGAGATATGCATGAGTGGACTGAAGCTATCATCCAAGGTGGTGTGTTATTTCTGAGAGTTTATGGAGGATGGGTGAGAAAATGGAAGGCAGGAAGACAGTATAAGTTTAAAGAGGAAGAAGGGATAAGATACAGGGCAAGAAAAGCTGGGGAAAATAATGGTATTATGGCTGGAATACAAGTAATTTTAACTTCTGTCACTGAAAGAATTCTGTGGTGAATAAACAAACAAAAATTTGTAGGCAGCTGGAAGATAACAAGTATGTGAGTGGCAGCTAATATGGATTTGTCAAGAATAAACCATGTCAAACCAGTATAATTAGCTATAGCAGGGTAACAACCATGTAAATTGGAGAGAAGAGTGGATGTCATATATCTTTATTTTAGAAAGGCTTTGTAACAGTCTCACAGGGCATTTTTGTAAGCTGGCAGGAGAAACATGGTTAAGGTGAAAATAATCATGGAATAGGTGCAAAACTGCTTGGAAAACATGCTCAGTGAGTTGATATTAATGGCTTGTTGTCAGGACAGAAAGAGCAGGGATCCATGTAAGTCTGTCTTGTGCTATTTGGAGGTTTCATTAACATCCTGGATGATGGCAGATAGAATATACTTATTGCATTGAGGATGACATGAGGTTGGGAGAGACTGCAAATATTTTGCAAGGCAAGATTAGAATGAAAATGATCTTGACAAATTGAAGACATGCTCTGAGAAAAATGGATGAAAGTCTGCAGGGACAATATATTGCACTTAGGAAAAATGAGCTGTACAAATACAGCATTGTGAATGACTATTTAGGAGGTAGTTCATAAATTTATTTGGGAGCATAATGGAGGAACAAAAATCAACAGAACTGTGCTCTTGTAAAAATGTAGAAATTGCAGTATCAGATAACATACAGGCATCTTTTGGAGAGAGTGCAAAGGAGGTGAAAAGGGAATGAGCTTAGAAATGTAGAGCAGAGATGATAAGCATTTGGCAGTTTTTTAGCTCAACTGAAAGGAAGTAGTGGGTACATAGCAGTTTTTGAGTGGATAAAAACTGTTGCATAGAGAAAAGGAATGTGGTCATTGTTTCTATACTACTACTAGGATAATAATTACTTATATTAATTTTCAGGAAGAGAATTTCAGGAAGAAAATTTCAGTTTAGGTAGGATACCAGGTAAGAACTTTGTAGTGGTAGGGATAAGGCTGCCCTGAAGTCCATTCCTTAGAGGTTCTGAATTTCCCCACTGGGAAGCTTTGAAGCAGGCTGTGGGAACTTCTGCGAAAGGCAGAAAAAGTTTGGGACAGGGAACTATATTTAACATCCTGTTGAGTGTTTATATACAATCTTATTTTTCTGTGATTCTGCATCGTCCTTGACATAACAAAAGTCAAGTATCATTATCCTCAGCATCTGAAGAGCTGTTTGCCTTTGCTATATCTCTCTTAAAAGGGGCCACATTGAAAGTGGGAAGGATTGGGTGCAGAAGATAGGGCAGAGGTGAGAGTGTGGCTCGCTGCATCTTGTTATGTTCTCTCTCGTTGTGTATAACTTTGGAGAAAGGGTGAGAGCATATTTTTGCATGTTCCCACTTCATTTTTCATCCTACCCTAAATGGCATATCCAATTCTCTGATCAAAACATGCACCAGAAATGTTATTATTGATTTTACTTTTACAGTAACATACACTACGTTTCTACTCAATCTTTACACAACCCCCCTCCACCACCACTGCTTTCCCAGCTTTTTACCCTCAGTCCCCTGCCCTCTCCCTCTCACAGAAGAGTTTAAAATATATTTCCAGAAAAGCCACCAAATCCAGCATCACTCCCTATCTCCTCAGCATAGACCAGGCTCACCAGCTGCCTTCGTACTTGATGAACCAGATTGTTGGTCCTCCACAGAAATGCTCCACATTCCCTCTTTTCCGGTGCCTGAAATACTGGACAACGTTCTGTACCTACACTAACAGGCTCCGCTGGGTTCACTGATGCCCGATTTGTCCAGCTTCCTTCACAGATTCACAGTTTACTGCCCACCCTCTCCCTTCCTGCTCTTTTTCTTCATTCCTGCCCTCCTTGCTTGCCTCAGACAGCAGCATAGCCTCCTCACACTCTCTCCTTATGTGGGGCACCTGCCAAGGCAGCAGGAACAAGAGTTATTACCTGTTACAGCTTAATCTTTTATGCTGCCCTCTTCTTTTCTTGATTGTCATGGCCACTGCCTAGGGACAGTATTAAAGCTGCAAACCAGACCAACATATTGTACACCTTCTACCTGGCAGGTTAATGAGAAGGTTCTTAGCTGCTATTTGAACACAAAGCTTTAGTTACGGACTGTCAATGGCTCATTTGGTTTTCTCTCTTGAGTGGGATGCAGGCTGTAGGCTTGAAGGCTAGACCTGGATTTGGGCTTTTACATTTGGATTTCTTGGGGCCCCAGCAATGTTTCAGATCCCTTGTTGACAAAATTATTTGATCTTACTGGAGGTCTACAGCTGCAGTAAGTCTTGGCAGTAAGTCTTCCTGTCAACCTTGTGTACAACTTATGCTATAAAATGGAGAGATCAAGCTAATTTCCTGTAGGTAAAGCGAGAGCTTTGGTGGAACAGCCAGTTCTGTCATCACATGCTAAGTAGTTTGCATTTGGAGCTAGCTGATTGATGTTGAAAATCTGTTCTTAGCTGCTCAGGGGTAGCAGCCCCTTCCGTTTGCTATACTAAGTCACATCTCCTGCCACTTCAGTGATTGCATGAGTGACTGGCATGTGTAAATGCATTTGATGAAGGCATCCTGTGTATGGTTTTGACACTTTGCAACACAAGCACTAGGAAGGAATTTGTTTTGCCCGTAGTTCAGATTTGGATTCAGGACAGTATTCTTTTATGGTGTTGAGGATTACCCTGTCTGTACCTAAGCGGAAAGTTCGTTGAGATAAAACTGCATTGTGCAGTGGTCCAAAGAGAAAGCCAGGGAAACCTCCCCTGCTCGCTAGTTATAGCTAACGCTGGTGGTGTGGGTGACGGCTCCAGAAGTGCTTGTGAGCTTTGATGGAAGTGAATCCCAGCTTCAGGCTTATGATTGTCAAATCCTACAGTGCAGTTTAGTGACTTTTTATTGTCCCTATAGTTGGTAGACAGCTACTCAGAAAGTATTTTTCTATATTTAATCCAGATAAGTGTGATATGCAAACCTATTTTTTTAAGCAATCCCGAACATACTTTAAATTCAAAAAGGATGCAGACTTCAAGTTAGATTGTTTCGTGTATTTCAGTTCATGTCCTTGCAATCTAAAAGAGAACAGAGGTGCTTTTCACTCTTTCTTTTAATAGCTTATTGTATTGTGATAGGTACTAAAGGCATGAGATCACTTCAACTTGTAAATAAGTCTAATTTGATACACCTCAGTGAAACGCAGATTTGCACAAGCTATCTGGATTTGGTTTTAACTCTTCCTGTATATTTCCTATGTATTAGCACTTACAGCGATGGCCTCCTTCACTGCGTGAATGCCATTAATTCATGTTGTTTTGATTTCTGTGAAACAAGTCTTGGGTTAGCATACATATTTTGCAATTGCTGTTTGAATATAGCTTCCTCATGACTGATTGTAGCAGTCACAAATATGAGCTGTCATAGAGTTATGCCATGTGATATTTGATAAAATCTCAAAATAGTGGTGTTCGTGCATGCTACTTCAAGAATAAATCTTCTGAAAATATTCTTCATTGACCTTTGCTTTCTAGTGCCTAGATGTACATTCCAGCTCTGCCCCTAGGAAAACTTTCTTCTTTTACTCATTTTTCCTGTGGTTATCTTCAGTGACTTTGTTACTTCGAAGGGTAATGACAGAGTCATTGAACTTGATGTCTTCTAATGCCAGTAACTGGTGACCAAACCAATAGATTGCCAAAACAGGTAGCTGCAACCATCCTGTTTTCATGTGGGCAACTGACAGCATTGGCTTTGTGTAACATAAGCAATCTGCCATGAGTACAGAGTCATCTGGTTTTGATGTTAGCACCTGTGTTAGGAACCTAAATGCCTTGAATTCCCCCTCTGGCTATCAGAGAAAAGGGTTCCTGTGGTGTGTGGCTGAAACCATCAATCTCCAAACCTCTGGAGATGTGTTCCTCTCTGTGTTCATTGCCTAAAATGAGGTGGGAGAAACCAGGACAGCAAAGCTGCAGCCTTTTACTGTGCAGCTCCTTCCAGCGATTCAGCAAAGAGATGCTGGGTATTTGAATTTTCGCATCCTGAAGTGTGAGATAAGATTGGTGATTTAATTTGAAGCTCTTTGAAAATCCTGTGCAGTGAATAGCAATAGATGGAACATCGAAGGCACATTCTGTAGATCCTAACTTAGGTCAAATGAAAAAAAGCTACAATCATAATCAAATCAAACTTTACCTAGTGTTACTGCCTCATGTAATAGGCAGTCTGATTTAATCATGCCTTATTACTGAGTATGGGTGGGAGGAGAAAAGGAGTGAGACCAGTACTTTTCTTAATTTTTTGAATAAAACATTTAAACAGTTTTCTTCTTCAAAAATTGACCAAAAAAGTAAAAATCTACAAGTTCTGTCCTCAAAGGCTCAAGCTTAGACACTAGAGGACTCTGAAAACTGTCAAAAATCCCAATACTGAAACCTTAAACTGAACATATCAATAATGGATTAAAGATCTCAACTGAATTATAAGTTATAAAACTCTATGTACCTTATGGCAAATATAATGAAAGACAATATATTACCAGTAGTAAAATATTACACTAACTTTATATTGAATTTGGAGTCAAAAGAAATCAATTTGATTGTCTAGTCTGACTTCATTTTGTATCCCCTCTATGAAACCTGATAGCTCGCGTCTGATTGCAGTGTCTTCTAGATATGGATCTTTTCTGAATTAGTTGGCACTTTTTTACAAAGTTAGAACTTTTTGTTTATACAAAAAACTGTTTTACTGTTAAAAAAATATGTTCCTAATTCATAATCTTAATTTGTCTAGCTTCAATGATTCACTTTCTATTCTTGTTATAGTTTTCTATGCTAGACTACACAGAATCTTAATTCCCAGTATTTCCTCTGCATGAATCCACTTGCACACTACAATTATGGCACCTTTCAGTATGCTTTTTAATAAACTAGCATTTTTTATCTCTTTAAGACTCTTACTGCAAAGCACGTTCTCCAGTGTTCTCATTATCATGTTTGTGTACAATTTCCTCATTTTTTTTGAATATTTTTAAAAATATGAACAGAAAACCTGTACATAATATTAATCATAATTTGTATGAGTACCATACAGACAGGGACATTAATTCATTATTGTTCTGCTTGTACAGTCTGGGAAAGCACTTGCTTTTTCTTGCCATGATGTTATTAAGACAAACATGAGAGGATGCCCTATTTTATCCTCTCATCTCAAACTCTCAGCATCTGTCTTCTATAATACAGTATTTCCATCCTCTTTTATCCCTTTTATTCCATAGACCTAAGGCTATCAGGTTTGGTTTCAGTAATCCTGTCTCTATAACTTTGCATTTGGGTGTATTCAAACGCATTTTGTTTTATTGCATCCAGGTAACCAAATGATCCTGATAAGTTGTCAGAGTGCCCTGTCCTCACTGTTATTTATGCTTCTGCCTGTATTCTTGATTTTATACCTGTTTCTCCCTCATTGATTACGGTTGGTCAGGATGATCATTTCACTGGCAAGTATTTTTCTGAGATGTCATTTAATCAGTTTTCAGCCCATTTAGCATGTGCTTTACTGATATTATATAGTGCCAACTCTTTCATCAGCTGTGTGTTCTTGAATGAATTGCTTTAGAAAGTCTAAACTAGGCAATTTTGCTGGATAAATCTGTAATCTCTCTAAAATCATGTTAGTATGATGAGAATTATTTTCTCTAAATCCATGCTACCTGCCATTAATTACAGTCATGTTCTTTACTCTTTATCAGTTAGACTTTGTATGACCTTTCTCTTTCTTTTGTCTTCATTGACATCGGGATAACCTGTTGTGCTGCTTGTTCTTTAAAAAATAATGCCACATTAGCATTCTTCTGGAATTTCCCTGCTATTTCAGGATTTATTAAAAATTAATAGAAGAGCTGAGAGATGCCCTGAGTTATGTGGGCCTGTTGATTTGAATGTAATTATCCCTAGCAGATGCTGTCTGATATTCTCCTCAATTACTAATTCTTGAGTAGTGGAATCTGTGTTTGCCAAGTTAAAATGTAAAATATGGAACGTTGCCAAAGCTTAAGCTTCGTGTTTGTAGTGTTCCTAAACTCCTGAGTCCTTTAAGCGTGCCCCATCTTTTTAATGTGATAAAAATAATAAATAGATATCAGAGACAATCTGTTATCAGAAAGGTTTGAAAGTTTTATAGTTATAATTACAAAACTAATTGTGAGAAACATTAAATACGGATGATGTTTTCACACTCACGGTTTAGAAGATAAAACAGATTTTGTTCTCAGATTAAAAACAGGAAACAGGTTCTATAAGTAGGGTGCATGATGACTTTAGACCCAAGTTCATCAAAAAGTAAAACATAACATTTAAAAATGACCATTGGGAGTGCTAAGATTATAAAACATCAGAGGAAAAATTGTGCCTAGACATATCTATAATCCTTAAACCAGGAGGTACTCTCTGAAATTTCTTTAACTGTCATCACCAGTGGCTTTGGATGTTACTGTTACTGGATTATCTAGAACCTGTAGTGACCCCAGCAGCAGCGTTACCCTATGTTGCAGTCTCTTCCTGCACAAACTGGAAGACTGAGTGAATGAGATTTTTAATAGAACTCAGTTACAGTATGACTCCCTTTTATTGAAGTTTATGGTTATAGATGTGTCTGAATTCAGTGCCAGAACAGTTAGCTGACAGTGAGCACGCTGTAAAAAAAAAAATACCCAATAATAATGATAAACTGCTACTGCAATTTTTAGAAATATCAATGTCAGTGATTTGTATATTAATATCTTCCCTGTTAAGTTGAGGTCATAATGTGATAATAATTATGAAAGTCATCAATAGAAAACTTCATGGTAGAAACAATGTTCTTAAAATGATGATAACACAACATTATTATTTTAACAATTGTGCAAGGGAGGCTCTTGTTATTGTTAGGTGTTTCTGTAAAAAGAGCAGTAG